>NC_056736.1:296799134-296859134 GCF_019279795.1 Protopterus annectens | reverse complement strand
GCGGTGCTATTCTCCAGTCTCAGGCCTTGCAGTAACCTGATATTACAGCTGGATTCTCAGAGAGAAAATATTACAGTTGTTGACATTGAGGATGTTGTTCCACTGGTGTAGCCTTCTGTTGTCTTGGCTGTGAAGGTATATTTTCAGAGTAGTAGTAGCTGGTCAATGGAGGTGCTTGTCCTTTCTTGTCCTGCTTATGTATTCCTTGGACACTTGATTGACAACATAATTCTGTTCATCTGAACCTGCTTGTAAGTGGAAGTGTTCACTGCTGTTTCAGAATATGGCTGTCAGGATTATTACCAAGAAGTACATAAAACAGACTTGTTTCTCATGTTTTGTGTTTTTTCAGCTTCTTTGTTGGCTTTTAGTAAGGCACAAAAGCACTATCGAGGTACTGATAGTTATGTCCAATGAGCTACATTATCTTTGACAACAAAAAGTCCTGAATAAATCTGTCACCTTACCCTGATAAGAATATCTGCTGAGTAAATGAGTATGTATGCATTCATTGTATGTATATTTATTTATTTATTTATTTATGGGTTTTATTAACTTTGTTCTCATGTCTTGTCTTATAGAGGTACAGAGGCCCTTTCCACCGAAGTCCAAGACAAGTGGATTTCTTTAATTAAGAAAGCATTTTATGAAGACCTAATAAGACTTACTTTTGCCGGGCACAATTCACAAACTTTTTTCCCCATAGCGTGTGGCTAGTATGTCTTAACACTGGACCTCAAAGCCCTTTGTGATTCATAAAGATAGGCATACAGTGGGGTAAGATCCTGCACATGGTCTAACTCCATTATGTAGCCACTATACTCCATGCACAAAACACACATGAAAATGAGCCCTCCGCCATAATCACATGTGATTCAGAAACACCACAAACAACCAAATATAGCCTGGTCTTTAGTTCATAATTTCAGAGACACATATTATATTATCAGTGCTTGTAGTGCATCTGGCTCCACTGATCCCCCTTTACTGATATGTTTCTCAGCTTAAAAATGGGATCACTGATTTCAATACATCATTTAAAAAAGTAAAACTTTTTTGCATTGTAGAAAAAAATCCTACTGGTTGCAGAATTTCCTGTTGTGCAGGCAAATATAATGTGGTAGCCCCACTTGTCCCCAACCCATGCTGTGATACACCCAAGTTCCTGCCAATCAGAGCCCTCACAGAACAAGATTGCCCTATTACCTTATTACTGTAGTGATCTTAGCTCCGCTGTCATTCACAATGAGTGAAAAACAATTACAAATCTCTGTGTCAAAAAAATGGAGTACAGCAAACAGGGAACGACTACTCAGAAAGGCATATAAAATAGATCATACCTTGGTCAGTAGCTGTTCCTTGATGCACTATGTTATACAGTCGTACCACACAGAAACTCAGTCTGTGGTACTTGACTGCATTTCAAGACACTGACATTGCTTATCCACCACCTGCCATTACCTTGATCCATGTCTATGCATCACAGTAACAACAGGCCATGTATTGAGTAAAGCATGAAAAATGAAATTATGCAACTGCCCATTAGGTTTATGAGTAGACCGGTCTCAATCTCTCAATGTGTGTGTGTGTGTGTGTGTGTGTGTGTGTGTGTGTGTGTGTGTGTGTGTGTGTGTGTGTGTGTGTGTCTGTGTGTGTGTTTGCATGTACATGTTATTTTAGCTGCATTTAAACTGTTGTTTGATATGTTGTTTTTATATAGAAAGGTGCTTTATGAACTGAGTGATTGGGACCAATAAGCTGAGTCACTTTAATACTATTTTCTTCATATTCCTCTCTTTGTGTTAATAAATATATCTAGGTTTGTGGAAGGGGTGGGCCTGATGTTGTTGATCTGATCATGTCTTGCACACATCCTGCCCAGGTTAAGAGGTTTTCTGAGCCATGAGTTTCAGTAAGGTAGCAATGCTGATTGGAGAAGAGCAATGGGTTACATCTTCTATTTTTACTAATTCAAAACCCATTCTTGAATGACCTAGAAATTTATAGTCAGTTCGTATTGGTTACTCTTTATGTGTTCCCTACTGTCAGGATGCTAGGTCTATATCAGAACATCGAAGTATTAAAACTTCGAATGTTCTGATATCGAACACTATTAAGAATAGTGAAGCTGAGGAACAGTAAATTCTTTCCTCGGGAAAGAATTTGGTTGGCCGTTTCTGTGGCTTCACTATTCTTAGCGCTGTGGTGGAAAGTTATGGGTTGGGTTCAGGTAAGTGTGCGATTGTTTGTACATTAGTGTTAGGGCCGGGTTAAGTGAGTTAGGGTTAGGGTGCGGGTTAGGCATGTGTGCGATAGTGACAAACGTTAGGGTTAGGGGCGGCTTAAGTGAGTTAGGGTTAGGGCGCGAGTTAGGTGAATATGCGATAATGACGGACCTTAGGGTTAGGGTTTGGGTTAAGGTAAGTGGGTAGATAGTAGTGTATGTTTAGTTTAGTATAGCGTTAGATGTACGAATTTAAATGTATGTGTGTGGTTGCTGTTTGTTTGATGTGCTTGTGTTGTGTGTATGTGTTTCGGAGCAGGGGCCGATGAAATAGCGTTCGCTATTTTCATCGTTCAATAACGTGATATAAACACAGGATGCTAATGCTTACATGTGGTTCAGGTGAAATGACTTCAAATAGTAAGGGAATTCACCTTTAATCAATAGCTGTGACAAGTTTAATTCAACTACAGTATAAGCAAAAAATCTGTTGCAAACACTGGCTTCTTATAGCAGCAGTGGTTCAGAGCATCCTTTCAAAAGTGGAGTCACCCTTGGATGTGTGAGCATTTGGATAACAGTGAGGGTGCTTTATCCCACTGGTCACCTGAATTAATCTTCTTTGATTCCTCTATTAAAATGCTCATGGGAGATGAACTTTGTGCAACTGGATAGTTAATGTTAGTGATATATAAAATAATGCTGGTTTGCTAAAAAAAATGTAACAGTAACACTCATTCATACCTAAAATGTTATTTTACTGTAAAATCCTGCACATGGTCTAATTCCATTGAATAGCCACTCTACTCCACATATAAAGCAAATGTGAAAATGAGCCCCCCTCCGACATAATCAAATGTGATTCAGAAACACTACAGCTGCTAAATATGACTATTCAATACCTACAATGTTATTTTACTCTAAAATGAATCAGTAATACTATTTGATACCTAGGTTTATGGGATTTCCCAAGAAATATTTCAAGATTTTGCCTTAAATGTATAAACCTGAGATCAGAAATTCGTGAATGTATTGTGAATGAACATTTGTCACAGCTGACATTTTATGTAGAGGCAAGTCACCCACACACTCCTTGCTACTTTATATAAACACCTCTGAGGTCACCATGTGTAACAGATAAGGGAAATACATTAAAAGAAGGGTTTGCCTTTTTTATCCTTAAGCAAATTTGGGAAAAATGCAATTTTTCAAAACTTATATGCCTATTAATACAGTTCATGCACTTGAAATTGAACAAAAGAAGTCACACCTGGGTATAGGACAACTCCATGTACAGTAATGATGTATAATATACATCTGTTTTGCAAGGGTATATTCAAATGATGATATAATAATGTACTATGTATGCATGTGTCATAGCAATGATGTCATGATGTATGGAATACGCATACATTACAGTGATGTAATTTATAGTTCATTGCAGGGCTTTACTCACTTGATGACATCATAAGAATCAGTATCAAATTATACAAGACAGATGAATAAAGCAAAGAAATCAGTTGAATATTATTTCCTGCACTCCTAAATTGACGCTTTAATAAATGCCAACTCTTGTCATTGTTCACACATATTTGCCATCAAAAGCTGCAGGTGAACATTAATTGTAGACCAGGAGTGCATCTTTGCTTCTCTGGAATCACTTGAAAACTGAAGTAAGCACTGTTTTTATTTTGTCATTTTTGATGCATAATTTCAATAGATGATGCATAGAAATTTAATATATGGTTCAAAATTTGAACATAGCATCTAGAGAGCTACAGCATAAACTTTGTTACTGTTGCACAATTCATCAAGGTAATTTCATACTGCTACTGTAAAATAATGCCAGACGTAGAGTTCACAAGGGACATCCCTAAGATGAGTACACTTGGAGAAAAATCCATTGTTACTGATAATTGCCAATATAATGATCTTGCATTTAATTTATGAGCTTTTACTAATGATGTCAGCATTCATCTGTAAATTTAATAGCTATTCTAGCACAGCATCTATGAAAACTCTATCTCAGGGACTCATTAATAAATGTGTACATGCCATACTAAGCCTATATGATCTGCTCATATTTGTGCAGCATGCAGTCGTGCTCACTGAATATATGTTCATGGGTGTATATGTTTATATTAGGCTAATTACCACCAGGGTCTTTACAAGCCTAGTCCTGAAACCCAACCCAGTTTTATCCACAAGCTCCTTGGATGCCTATATAGTGGGGTATGTTAGTAAAGCGGTAGCTAAGGATTATGTGGGAGGTATGTTATTTGGGCATTCATTTACTTATTGTTGACCTCTGTTCATCGGAAACATGGGGTCTAGACTGGCGGTGAATTTGTGATTTCCATCCAGTGACCAAGGTTTCTTTTGAATAGTGTCAGGGATGAACTTTGTTTTACATAAATGGGGAGCTTATTCCACAATGTGGGGATCCTTTGAGAAACATATTGGTCTCTAAAGCATGTTCTATTTGTCACTCACAGGCAAAGTTCAAGTCCTTGGATCTAGTGTTTCTGGTTTGTTTTTTGTGGATGGGCAAGAGATCCATCAGAGCTGGATCTGAAAATGCCTTATGTGTTAGGCATAGATCACCTCTCAGTAATTTGTAGGAAAATGAGTACCGTGATTGCCTTTCAGTAAAATGAGTACCGTGATTGCCTTTCAGTAAAATGAGTACCGTGATTGCCTTTCAGTAACCTGTTGGAGACTGACTACAGAGATACAGCCTTAAGGCAATCTGTGTAGGACACGCTAATAACACCCTGAATTCTCCTGGTGAGGAACCTTTGATGACATTCCAACTGTTGCAGATGCCTGGTTTGGTACATGCAAAGGGGGGCAGGGTCTAATAAGGGCTGAGTAGAGTGCTACTATAGCTTCCTAGGACCTGGATTCCACATCCCTGCTTAGGAGTAAGGTGACATAGAATTATTTTCTTACTATCTTGGCTGCATGTTGGTCAAAGACCAGATTACTGTCTATATATGGTTGCCAGATCCATAACTATCAACTCTTAGGGGTATTTTGTTACTGGAGTAATTAGGGTTGATGATTTCCCAAAGAGTACTGTAATGCATTTCTTTGCATTGTGTTTTAATCTGTGGCTTTGACATCAGTCATTTGCATGTGTTAGACCCTTTGTAGGATGTTGCTATTGTGGTGGTAATCTACGACAGCTCCCAGTTTACAGTCACCTGTGAACTTGGTGAGTCAGGGGACTTGACCATTAGTCTTTATAGGTTCATAGGTTCATAGATAACTACTAATCTAGCTACCCCTGTGGGCCATTTTAAGCCTAGCCAATTTCCTTTTTGTACTCAAAATAACCTATCCCATTTGGTTATAGATTGTTTTTCCCCATCCTACAGTTGACAATTATATAATTCCTGTAATGAGAATAACTAGGATTATACCATAGATAATTTGAGGGGACCCATGCATGGAATAAAGCATTTAGGAGCTACATCTGTGATTAGTAATACAGGGGGCAGTCCTGGCATAAATTTTCTGTTTCCCAACCATAGATCTAAGTTGTGCTTGAAAATGGACAGAGATGAACTTTGTTTTATGTGGCTGAGGAGTCTGTTGCATAGCAGGGTACCATCTGTGAAATATACCTGTCACTCCAAACCACTCTATTGATGCTGCAGAATCAGTTTAGATGCTTAAACTGAGCATTTGTTATGCCATTTGATGTTCTGATATGTAGTAAATCTATCATTTGTGGGTCAGAGGATGATGCCTTGTATGCCAGACACAAGTCACCTCTTAGTAGTCTGTAGGATACTGAGTATAGTGACAGGAGTTTGAGTTGGTCCATGTAGGACATGTTGATTAGGCCTTGCATCCTTTTGGTAAGGTAACTCTGTGGGCATTCCAGTTATTCCATGTGTCTGGACAGTACATTGCAAAGAAAACATTATTTTTGATGACTGGCCTAATGAAGCTTGAGTAAAGGGAAACAGCAACATCCCTAGATCTTGATAAAATCCTTTTGTTTATAAGCTGTTTATACTCTTATGGATGTATTGTCAATGTGATGCTTGTATGGGGTATATGACTTCCCAAAGGATACAATAATGCATATATTTTGGCATTTAGTTTCATATCATGATTCTGACACTAGTTATTTATGTGAGACAAACCTTCCTGCAGAATGGCTGAATCATTTGGGGATTTAATGACTGCCCCTAGCTTGCAGTCATCTGCAAGCTTAGTCAAGCAGAGCCCTTTGGTATTGGCTTTTACTTCAGAAAAGTAGATGTCAAAGAGGAGAGTTCCCAGCACAGAGCCATGGGGGACTCCACTGGTGACTGGTCTTTTTGTAGAGGTAACTTCCCCTAATTTGATTACCTTTCTCAGTTATTATTTTATAATTTACTATTAAATTATTAACATTAATATTAAATTATTAATTTAATATGATTCATTATTTACTTCCAGGAAGTAGATGCCAAACAGGAGCAGGTCCAAGATGCAACCCTGGGGTACTAGTCTGGTGACCGGTCTCCGGGTAGAGGTGGTCTCATTGATCCTGACTTCTTGAGTCCTATCTGTCAGCCAGCCAGCAATCCAGTGAGTTATGCAAGGGTTTGTGCCTCGTTCTGAGAGTTTATCAACAATACCTTAATGGGGTATTATACTGAATGCCTTGGCCAGGTCAAGGTAGATGGTATGCACCATGTTTTCCATATCCATAGCTTTGGTGACCCTCTCAAAGAAGTCTATCAGGCTGAGTAGGTCAGACCTTCCCTTAACAAAGCCAAACTGGGATGGGTCCAGTGTCTATATGTTGCCAATATCCTTGGTGATCCTTTCCATGACAATTCATTCCATGGCTATGCATATGAAACTTGTCAGACTGATGTGTCTGTAGTTCCTGGGGTCAGTTGATGGTCCAGACTTATGAAGAGAGATGACCATTGAGCCCTCCATTCACTTGGCATGTAACCTGTTTTGAGGCTGTAGTTAAAGAGTGACCCAAGTGATCCTGCTGGGTCCTGTTTAAGGCATTTTAGGAGGCAACTCAAGATATTCTTAAGGCCCTATGAAGCAGTATTTTTGGCCTTAGTGAATGCCACCAGGACTTGCTCCCTGTTGACATTTGGGAGGGATATGCTAGTAGGGATTTCACATGTAGTAGTTGGGCGTAGTTGGTCGAGTAGAGGGTGAAGCTAGAGCTAAATTTATCAGCCAGTAGATTCGCTAAGTCACCCTGGTCAGTGATGGTTTTGCCATTTACCATTAGTTCTGCACACTGCAGAGTGTTATCTTTAAGGTTCCTTACATAGCTGAAGAAGGTCTTGTGGTTGTCCTTAGCCTGAGCCTGGGAAGCTATCCTGACCTTCTAATTGGCCTTGTTGGACTGTATAAGACCTCTTAGTTTCTTTGAATCAGAGAGCTCTTGTGTCTATGAGAGCTGATCTTTCTGAATTTGGCCATGGCCTTTCTTTTTCTTTTATATACCAGTTAAGGTAAGGATTCCACCAGTCAGGTTAGTCTTTGGTGTTAGATCTGTGCTTACTTCTGGTAGGTACAGCAGCCTCAATGCAAACATTTGCATGTTTGTACAGGGTTTCTATAAATAATTCTGCATAGGCAGCTGTGTTGTTGGGGTTTGGGGAGCCATGAAATTTGACAAACTATCACATAGTAGGATACAGTTTGCTTTAAAATCATTCCAAATTGTTATGGGTTTAGTTGGGTTTTCTGGGTTGATTTTAATTTTGTGGGAGACAGCTTTGTGGTTTGACATCACCAATGAGGATGTGACATTGAGAGGTGCAGTAATCTCCCATATTGATGAGTACTAGGGTGCAATGTTCTCCCATATTGATAAGTACTAGATCCAATATGTTTGATACTGTGGTTGGAATGCACACTATTTGCTCCAGGGTGTTTGTGTTGATAGTCCAAGAAATGTTGTGCCTTTGAGTTAGAGGCAGTTTTATGTTTCCCAGTCTACTGAGTGGTAGTTAAAGTCTCCAGTGAATAGGGTATTTTGTTGGATGTTGAGCACTTCTAGTAGGTCTAGATAACAGTTGTGAGCTTTGTGGGTCAAAGCAATGTGGTCTGTTAACTATGTCTTCCCATACTTATAGCGATTGGATTCCTCTGGAGTGACACCAGAAAATAAGCCAGATTTTAATTATTAAAATCAATCATTTTTGGTTCATCTGTAACATCATCCTTAATAAAGGTAGAAAGCTGATCAATGCATGACATGCACCTGTCTGTGATGCATATTCAGAGAGATCCATATTGTCTCTTTTCATATAGCCCAGTGAGGTACATCTCAGGTCAGTTATACCCACATGGACCATGATAGAATCATATTGGTATCTGTGGTGCAGTGACATGAGTGAGTGCATAATATTGTGGATCATGGCTCCAGATAGGCAGCTAACTTGTCCTCATCCAACCTTATAAGAGGGGCATCTGTGTGTCATACAATAGAGCCACCTATGACAAGAGTATTAGGTAAAGTGTTTGCTACCTTATGGCTTTGTTCTTGGGGGATCATTGGGTGCAGGCTTATGTGTGGTGTTAGGCATTGCTTTTGGTGTGTGCTTTTCTGTTTGCTAAGGATAGTTGTTGCTGTTTGACAGCTTAGGAGGTCATTGACATATGGAGAGGTTTCTTTTAAGTGTCTCAGCATAAAAATCTCCCTGTGCGTGTGTGTGGTGATCAGTATGAGTGAAGGATGTAACGTGTGCTTTCTTGACAACATTGATTGTAAGTGAAATGTTTGCCTCTGTGGAAGTTATGCGTGTACGTCTTTTGCGTACTGTGTTCATTTCTTTATGGATTAAAAGGTGGTCTGAGTGCATGGCACAATAACTACATTGTCTCAGGATTCTGTATCTACCAAGCTGGCCACAGAGAATAGGAAATTGCAAATCCATGTTGTCAGGAACTGTATTAGGGTTAGTATTATGGTTTAGGAACTTGTTTTTTACAGGGGTCTCCTGAGTGTTGTACAGTGTTATGGCTAGATGTTACATAGTGTTATGATCTGATATTAGTGCTGTTTGATGCAGTAACTAGCTTCCCTAAGCTTAGCTCCATGCAAAGCCTTTCTATGTTACAAGCTAAAATCCTACGTACTTTATAGGTTTGCTTCTATACAGGGTACTGCTAACCACCACTGAGCAGTGAACAGCTCCTTGAAAAAGTGCCTAATTTGTAGCAGACAGAAAAACAATGAAAACTGACTCCTGTGTCTCTGGCCAGTAAAGGACTACACTTTGAGCTCCGTGGAATGTCTCCCAACTCAGACAGACCAGGTAAACACCTTATGCCACAAGATATATGATCCTGGAACTTCTTAATGTAAACACACTGCAAAAGCAGCTCTCAAGTGCAGATTAACAAAGCTCTCTGGCTGATAAAACAACCTCACTTTAAGACTCCCTGTGCGTTTCTCAACTTGGACTGACCAGGCTACTTTACTACTGCCACTAGAATAGCTATCCCAGTCTTCTTAATGTAAAAATACACTTTGGATAGCCACAAGTAAAAAGGTACCAACTAGCTACAACAAGTAATTGTCCCTTTAAGATCCCTTCTGTGGTTCCCAGACCAGGCTACCTTTCTACCCCCATTAGAAATGCAGTCACAGTCTTCTTAATGCAAAAACACACTTTATTTTACCAAAAGCAAAAGGTAGCAGAAAAAAATAGAAACAAGAAACTAGCTACAGCAATTAATTCTCACTTAAGCCTGCCTAGGTATATCCCAACTAAGACAGACCAGACTACCTTTCTTCTGCCACTAGAACTGCAGTCCTAGTCTTCTTAATGTGAAAGCACACTTTAGTTAGCTACAAGTAAAATGTTACCAGAAACAAATCTAATAACTAGTTACAAGTCAGCATGTCATCCCTCTGTTTGTGTGGGCTTCTTCCAGGTGCCCTGGTTTCCTCCCACATTCCAAAGACATGTAGTAGGTGGATTGGGCAATCTAAATTGGCCATAGTTGTGAAAGTGTGTGTGAGTATGTAGTATGAAAGAACTACCATATTAGGGCTAGCCACCCAGTGGTGTAAATCTTGGTTCTAGATAATGGTCACTGTTGAAATGACACCCCAACTCCATCTGGAAAAATGGGAAAAAGGGGTGATGGATGGAGATTTCCATGCCCAGATGTACAGTAGGGTCAGGCAGCTCAAAACTTTCCAAGTACAGAAGCATAACAGGAAAAGGGTGTGTAGGTGGAAAGGGAGCAAAATTCAGAAGAGAACTAGTAAAAATACAATAAAACGAGGGCCCAGTCAAAACATCTCAGTCCAGCACAGAAAACAAAAAGCACTACAAACTATAAAAATGCCTTAAATTAATAGCTTTAGCCTTAACTTGAGATAAAGAGCAAACACAACACACAAAACTGATTTAAAGGGTAAGATACGTGCAATACTGTAAATCCAGTTTAAATGTACTTTTCTGGATGCAAAATGTAGTTCAAATGTTTTGTTTTCAAGCTTACAACAGTCCCAAGCCTAAGATAGCTGACTGCTTATGTGATGTAAAATACAAGAGCAGCTGGATTAATTACAAGCTCCAGTAACAACTCACACAACTGGCTAAAACTAGCTTTTTGTTTTAAGCTTGAAAAGTGACTACAGCACAGAATTAGATGAGCAATGCTAATAATCCACTTAAGGGTTCTGAGGGATAACAATGGATACTGTAAACCCAAATTTCAGATTCAGAAAAGTTAGTAAAAATTCAATGAAATGGAAGCACAGTCAGAACACATAGGCCCATCAAGAAACCAAAACATATAGCAGACTACAAACCTGCCTTAAATTAATAACTTTAACTTCAGATAAAGAGCAAAGGTAACACACAAAATTGATTTAAAAGGTAAGACGAGCAATACTGTAAATTTGGTTTAAATGTACTTCTGTGGATGCAAAATGTAGACCAGATGTTTTGTTTTCAAGCTTCCAAGCTTCTATCAGGCCCAAGATATGCAAGCCGCCAAGCAAGCCTACAGATTGAGCACTATCTGTTAATGGCCATGTTAGCAGCCACGCAGAAGTGCAGATGGGCTTGAGCACAGAGTTTGTAAATAAACTTAAGCTCAGTAACCATGCATGAAGGAATGGCACAATACAAAGCAATGGCAACTCCAAAAACATAAATAAGAAGTCAGGGAAATTTTATAGAGGAAATGTATTATCACAACAGATTATTGCACAAACATTATTCATAATTAATTATGAGTGATAATATTAATCATGTGCAGACAGACACATTTATATGGAATGAAAAAATGAAATGTTAACAAAAACAGAGGGACACATCTACAGTGTACCACATTGAATAAATATCATACTGTTGTGTAAGTTAACTTGCATAGTGAGATAACAGATGCCATGTGCAGTACATTCATACTAGGCTAACTGCCCTTGCGAGCCATTTTTTTAAGCCTAGCCAGTTATCCCTTGAGACTCAAACCCTGCACCTTTTGCTTGTAAGGCAAACACCTTAACCATTAGGCCACATGCAATAGAGTCAATGAAATATGATGGAGGTATTTCACAGAGTGTGAAAAAAATTCTGATAGCCTGCCAAAGGAATGCTACTAATTAAATATTTACTATATTAATGTTTGAAAACAGGCTGAGGTGATAGCATGCTAATACTTTACATGCCTTATATGTATAAATGAAACTGCACCATGAAGTTGTAATGGAAATGTCCAGACATATAAAATTGGGGACATATGCAGGGAAATCATGCACAATTGCAAAAAAAGTGGTAGTAGTAAAGTGTATTTCCAGAGAAAAGCCATGTTTGTGTCAGCAGCTGTGATGCTGTGAATGTTAGAAAGTGTGACTGCTCATACTTAGCATGTATGTATGTATATACTGCAGTCCATAAGAATCTGACAATTTCAGAATTGTCACTTTGAGCACCAGATCAACAGAAAAGTGTCCTGCTAGCAATAGTTACATATGTTTCAGCATAACAGATGTGAGATGTATGTATGGGACAGATGAGAGCCATGCTGTTGTGACATAATAGTAAAATGCACATGAATCAAGTCAAATATCACGTGGGGTCAGTCCTGCGCCTACAGTCTTCTATATGTCAGACTTTCGTTATGCATCAATGCATATGAGGTGCATCTGTGTGATATGAACAACAAGGAATTTATAGGCATTACATATAAGACTTAGGGAAAGCAAATGGCATGCCGTCAGCTACAGGAAAAATGTATCAAATGTCATGTCAACATCAATTGACTATAATGCATTTTTAAGAGCATGCGCATCAATTATATGTGTGCTCTTACTGCTGCAACTGCAACACAATATATGTCGATATACAAAATAATTGACACACAGCACGACTGAATGCAATATACCAGCAGGCTATACCTCACATGTTGCCCTGAAGTGTGCAGTGTGACACACATTTGTATTACCTGTATGACAGTACATAACAGTAGGTCACAAATTATTAATAGAGCTGTGTGAAATTTACATTCCACATGCAAGAACTGTACACTGGCTTGTAACAAATGTTGCCATCCTGCACATCTAGGTCAGTATCTCCATTGTGCAAACATTGGCAGAGCCAAGCTGACAGAGGCCAAGAATGTAAGGTATTGATATAGAAAAGCTATTGAGTATGACTGTCTCATACCATTATTTACTTTATGTGCTTTGTGCTAGATAGCACACACCTAATACATCATTATACTGGGCATGCTCATAAGGAAGTATAGCAATGAATGTGAGAACATCAACTACACACCTGAAAAATTCAAGAATTTATGAAAACACAGGTCTATTCACACTTTGTGATCACTTTGTAGCAGGGCACACATCAACTGATGAATAAGCCATTTTTCTTTAAATGCCTCGACTGTGAGCAATAAAATAAATAACAAGTAAATGTTTACAAGAAGTTATAGGATTAAGGCTATTCTTCTTGCTGGACTCAAACACTTATCTACCAGCCTCCATAATGTACAGACCTGGGTATTAACTGCTTCTTCCACAGGCATGTTTAATGTGTGTAGGCCATCAAGGGGGACACTTCAAGGTGTGAACTAAACAATGTTACATATGCTTATGTTTCTAATAAAAATCCTTTTGTGGGATAAAAAGCCTTTAGCAGACAGTCATTCACACAACTGTGAGTTAGTGATATAACCATTTGTTGTTTAAGCCACTCTCAGTCATCAATATATAGGTGTGCATATACCTTAGCAGATTTGAACAGCTGCTTATGTAACTGCATAAGCCATAGACTTAAGCTTTAATTGCATGTGCCACAGTGGAAATGTATTTACAAGGCACATTGAACACATATTTGAATGGAATGACGTTATCAATGTCCTGACATGTGTATGTCAACTAAAAGAGATGGAAAGATGTTGGGAGAATGTTGGACAAGGCATTGCTGCATGTCAGTGCAATTAAAATATGTCGTCCTTTGCTGGATTTGAATAACTGACAGTGCAATTCAATAAGCTAGAAAGCAGTGCATCAATGTCACCAGAGAAGATGCCTTTCTTCAAGTGTGAGCTAAAACACATTTCAATGATTAACATCATCATAGTTGAACAAAGGAGCCATGTGGGATAAAAATGTTGGGAGTTCCCTCCTCCTCTAGTGTAAATGTGCAATCAGATCCATGGGTGATGCCAAATCCTGATGCACTGACACTGAGTCATTGCTGGAATTCAACCAAGTACAGAAACTGCAGTGCATTATATTAACTGCAAGTGTCACAGGAGGTCTGATTGCAATTGTGAGGAAATACAAATTTGAAAGGATGCAGAGCAAATGCTAGGCTTCAAAGGGAAAAACATTGATGGGTGATATAGTGCACTTTTGAGAGGATGACATCACCAGTGTGTTGCAAAAGAGATGCGTGTGCTAAAAGGGACATAAAATGGTGGAAGAGCCCTCTCCCCGTGTAAATATACAAATTATTAATGTTTGTTAAGCCACTCCTGCCTACATTTACATTCACACACATGCAATGAGACAAGTGAGTAATAGCTAGATTAAAAACACCTACTTTATTTAGTTACACAAGTTAAGGAACATTGTATCATCTGCAACCACCATATGAGAGATCTGATTGTAAAGGTGATATAGTGCACATTTAAAGTAATGACATCAACCATGCATTGCAGTGAACATGTCTTGGTCAAAGCTGAAATAAAGTGATGGGGGAGTCTTCTCCCAGTGTAAATGTTTCTCCTGAGTGGAAATGTGCACATTAGCTCTAATGTTGAAACTATATCTACCTACCACTAGAGACACATGCAGTCATACTGTTTGTGCACTGTTGTACTTGAACCACCTACCTATTTTGTTGCACAATCTAAAATGCAGATTATCAACCATAAGTGTCATAGAAGGTCTGATTACAATGGTGAGATATTGCACATTTGAAAAGATGACCTCATCATTGTGATTCAGAGGACATGTGTTAGTTAAAACTAAGAAACTCTCTCATTATGAAAGTGTTCTCCTGAATGGAATTGTCCACATTAGAAGAGTGTATGAAACCATTCCTACCTAGTACGACAGGTAGACACACTGATACTACTCAGTCACTGCTGCATTCCAACACCTACCTATATAGGTTCATAATTTAGAGTGCATTGCATTAGCTGTAAACGCCACAGGAGAAGTTTGGTTTCAGCTATGAGATTGTGCACATCTGAAAGGATGACATCAGTAGTATGTTGCAGAGCACATGTTAGGGGTAAAAGGGGAAGAAATTGAAGGTAGTGTCCCCTCCTAGTCTAAGTGTTTCACTTGAGTGAAAATGTTCACATAACACCTGTGGGTGAAAAAAATCCTACCTAGCACTACAGAGACACACACAACTTTTTTGTTGTATTTGAGTCACCTATCTATTTGCACAAGCTAGAACACATTGTATCATCTGCAAGCACCACAGGAGATGTCAGGTTGGTAGTGTAAGGTAGTGCACATTTGAGAGGCTGACCTCATCTTTGTGTTGCAGAGTATATGGTATGAAGCACATTTTCCTGTGAAAAGGAATATGAATTTATTTCTGCTGAATAGCTGAATATTTGAGCTGTTTGGTTAGCTGTTATATACCTACATCAACTTTATTACAAGCTGAGATAAGTACAAATTTGCAGTGTTATAAGATAGTACTGCATTTTATTTTTTATGTTTATTTGTTTCATTGAATATTGTATAAATATAGTACTGCATTTTATATTTCTGTGTATTTATTTACTTCACTGAATACTGCAGTGTTATAAGATAGTATTGCATTTTATTTTTTCTGTTTATTTGTTTCATTGAATACTGTGTTAAAGATAGTACTGCATTTTATTTTTCTGTGTATTTATTTGCTTCACTGAATATTGTAATCTCTCTCTCTCTCTCTCTCTCTCTCTCTCTCCCTGCAGTAAGTGGGGGTTATTCTCACTTCATTGATATTCGGTGTTGAACTCTTAGCCTAGAGAGTTTCTCTGTCCTTATAAGTCTTGGTCACTTATCTCTGAGTTTATTTCTGATGAATAGCTGAATATTTGAGCTGTTTGGTTAGCTGTTATATACCTACATCAGCTTTATTACAAGCGGAGATAAGTTCAAACTTGCAGTGTTATAAGATAGTACTGCATTTTATTTTTTCTGTTTATTTATTTGTTTCATTGAATATTGTATTAAAGATAGTACTGCATTTTATTTTTCTGTGTATTTATTTGATTCACTGAATATTGCAGTGTTATAAGATAGTACTGCATTTTATATTTTTTGTTTCATTGAATATTGTATTAAAGATAGTACTGCATTTTATTTTTCTGTGTATTTATTTGATTCACTGAATATTGCAGTGTTATAAGATAGTACTGCATTTTATATTTTTTGTTTCATTGAATATTGTATTAAAGATAGTACTGCATTTTATTTTTCTGTGTATTTATTTTCTTCACTGAATATTGTGATTTCTTTCTCTTTATCTCTCTGCAGTTAATTTCCCTCCCTGTTGCCTATTGTTGTTGTCGTATTAATCTTGTTGGTATTGGAATAGCCCATCCCTAATGTAAATTTGTGTTTGAACACTCCTCCTGGGTCCATCAAATTTGCTCACTCAGCCGAGTACAGTGAGATCATATTTTGATTTTAGACACTCCTACCAGTCCCATCTGTTTAGCTCTATCCCAGTCTAGTGTCATTAGCTCATTCTACATAATACAGAGGGAACATTTGTGTAAGCCAACCCACTTAGGCCCTTATCCTTGAATTATCTTCTGTTTCTCCTTTCTCCTGTTCCACTTTACTTTGTGTTCTGACTGAGTGTGCTTCTCAGCTGATAAGTATATTTTTGGCACTTTTTAACTGTTCAGGGTTGAATTAAATAATAATTGAATTCAGTTCAGAATACAGTTTGGATAAATTGCTTTAATATTGCTACACACTCAACTGTGCTAGCTTGCATTGCACTTGAATTGTTTTTAGTGCTGTTTTAGCTACTTTTCTGTAACAAAAAATAAATAAATAATAACTCTAAGCTTGTTTCCTGCCTTTCCTATAACTAGTCTAGTCCAGTTACAGATATGGGATATCCAGAACTGTCTGCAAGCTTCTGAGCCCCCCAAGCCTTTCTGAGTTGGCGGAAGCCTTCTAGCTTATCAGTGGGAGTGGTAACAACAAGAGTGGTTTGTGGCCCAGAAATTGTAGTTTATAGGCCATTTGAACACTTTTTCCATCTACTTCAACTTTCTGGTGTAAAAGCCCACATTTGCACTGGTTTCCCACCTTTCCTATAACTAGTCTAGTCCAGATACAGATTTGCTGTATCCAAGACTGCTTGTAAGCCTCTGAGCTGCCCAAGCCTCTCTGTGTCGGAGTAAAGCCTTCTGGCTTGTCAGTGGGAGTGGCAAGCACTAGATAGCTTACCTACCACAAGAGAAGCAGTAGTTGTAGTTTATTGGCTGTTTGGGCAGTTGTTTCCATTTCCTTCAACTTGTTTGGTCTAAAAGCCTGCATTTGCACTTTTCCCGCCTTTCCTGTAACTAGTCTAGTCCAGATACAGATTTTCTGTATCCAGGACTGTATGTAAGCTTCTGAGCCCCGCAAGCCTTTCTGTGTTGGAGGGAAGCCTTCTAGCTTATCAGTGGGAGTGGTACACTAGGTAGCCTATCTACCACAAGAGGAGTGGTTTCTGGGCCAGAATTTGTAGTATATTGGCTGTTTGGGAATTTTTCCATCTCTTTCAGCTTTCTAGTTTTAAAGCCCGCATTGCTTTTGTTTCCCACCTTTCCTGTAACTGGTCTAGTCCAGATACAGATTTGCTGTATCCAGGACTCTTTGTAAACTTCTGAGAGATGCCAAAATCTGCTCTTCAATTTTTTGCTTAGATCTGCTCATTCTCTCTTCTCCTGAACTTTTACTAGCTTATTAGTCTAGCACTTTACCATACCAGACTTCTTGTAACAATTATTGTAGCACACAAAAGTGCTACCAGCATTAAATGTTCTACAAGGAAACAGCTCCAGTACTTATTATTAATGCCCACCCCTCCAGGCATGTCTAAAACTCAGTTCCCTGTGCTTTCTTCTGTTAACCTGGTGAACTTGCGCATCCTGAAGCAATGTAGCAACTGCCTCATGTACACCGACAACCTTCTCCTCTTACCTCCCAACACTCAAACTTGTGAGAGATGCACTTATATATCCAAATTGGAAACCACTCAATCTCCAGCCAAGACTAGAATAGCTGGTCAAGAGGAGAAGGTCAACACTTGCACCACACCACATGGAACATATAGCCCTCCAGAACACACACCAGCACTGCCTTCATATAAAAACACAAACCACACCCACCTTTGCGTAGGCTCTCAATAAAAACCTACCCAAACAGCAGAGACCTACAAGGCAGAAACGAACTTAACCACCACAACACAACACTTATCACGAGACACATAACTCTCCTAAACAGTGTGCCATTCAACCAAAGCCCCTAAGACAAAACAGCATCTTCAGCACACTAGTCATAGGTGGCCCGATAGTGAGGTCCCACTCACTAGGTTAAATAAGGAAAAAGTAACAGTCAGCTGCCATTCAGGTGCCAGGATCCACCATATAATGCACGCACTCAGGTCCCTCAACAACAGGTACAAATATGACTCTGTCATTGTACATGTGGGTATGAATGACATGAGACGTACCTCCCTGGACTACATGAAAAGAGACATGGAGGAGCTCTTGGATTATGTAGCCCAGGCAGGTATGACCCTAGCCCTGAGCAGTATCCTACCATCACCCAGAATGATACCACAGTACAAGGAGAAAATTATTGATTTCAACAGGTGGCTAAGTTTCTGGTGTCATTCTAAGGGGATCTAGTATTTGTCTGCCTGGGATGACATGATTGACAGACCTCAATGCTTTGTCACAGATGGCCTGCATCTGTCACCCCTAGGCTTCTGGATACTGCCCAAGGTTCTTGCCACCCCTATAGTGCCTTTTATTAGGCAGTGTTTCAAAGACCAAATTACCATCATAACATATGTTAAATAAAAATTAAAAAAATAAATATTCATAAAGGATTCACACACCTCCAGACTGGTACCCCAACATAATGCATCAGAGATACTTCAGGTGCAGCTAACATTGGGTAAGACAGCAACACTGATTCCATGTTCTTACGCACCCTGGAGAATGTTAGGGTCCAACCTAATACACTCATGCTAGGAGAATTGAACTACCGCTCCATTAACTGGGAAAACTAGTCATGTACCAATACACTTGCCCAACGTTTCCTGGAATTAATTAATTTCAATGACCTGGACCATCTTGTTCTTACCCTCACTAGAGGTAGCAACATCCTTGACCTGGTCATTACTAACATGAGCAACTGTTGCTCTACACCAATAGTCAACTCCTTCCTGATTAAATCTGACCACAAACTAATCACCTTGGAAATCGACATCCCTCCCACACACACACCTGCAAAGGTAACCATCATGATGAACTTCTCCAAGCCTAACTTTGGGCTCCTAAGAACAGAAGTGGCTAACTTCACGGCACCCATGCAAATAGAGAATAGTTGCATGACTGCCGAATCATACACCAATGCACTGTACGAACACGTACACAAATGCATGGATCTCACCATACCGCTTAAACCAAGATGCTCTCCTCCAGAAAAAGGAAGCCAATCTGGTGGCCCTTTGCCATAAACAAACTCTAGAACAGAAGGAGGAAACTGATGCAGAATAAGGTGAAGTCCCAAGACTGTAAAAACTCCCTTATCAGCCTCAACAAAAAGTTGTGATCCCTCATCAAATCCTCTAAAGCTAGTTGTGAAAACAGAATTGCAGCAGATAATAAAGACAACCACTAGGCCTTCTATAGTTATGTAAAGAACCTCCATGGCAATACCCAGATTTGCTCTGAGCTACTGCACAATGGTACCTCCTTTACCGAGCCAACTGATATAGCCAATATACTGACCGACAGATTCAGTGCCAACTTTTCCCCTCCCCCCCAAAGGACCAATCACAATACCAGTAGATTGTCAAGCACCCAGTATTACTGCAGCACATGTTTAAACAGCACTGCCCAAGGCCAATAATACAGCTTCTATGAGACCTGACAATATCTCTGGTTGTGTTCTACATGAACTACAGAGTGAACTGGCACCTCACCTGTATGCCCTGTTGAATCACAGCCTCATCTTAGGCTTTGTCTCTACTGAATGGTGCACTGCTATAGTCATTCTTGTCCACAAAGGAGGAGCGGCTACAGACCCTGGGAACTATCGCCCCATTAGCCTGACAAGTCTGATATGCAAAGCTATGGAACACATAAACAAGGATATAGGGAATCTCCAAACTCTGGATCCCACACAGTTTGGTTTTGTGAAGGGTAGATCATGCCTGCTCAACTTGGTCAACTTCTATGAGTCAGTCACCAGAACTGTGGATGAAAGCAAGATGGTTTATACAGCCTACCTTGATCTGGCCAAGGCCTTTGATACCATTCCCCACTCAGGAATCATAGAAAACTCACTAAATAAGGCATCATCCCCTATATCACTAGGTGGGTTGCAAACTGACTCACAGCTAGAACCCACAGTGTGAAAGTAGCTGACTCCAAGTCAGATTGCTGACCAGACAAGAGTGGAGTCTCACAGGGATCAGTCCTGGTCCTCTCCTGTTTGGTATCTACTTCTCAGAAGTCCAGTCCAACATGAAGGGACTCTGGCTGACAAAGTTCACAGATGTTTGTAAGTTGGGAGCCATTATTAACTCCCCAAGTGATGTTGACATCCTACAGAAAGGCCTCACTGAGACCAACGACTGGTGTCATAACCATGGCCTTAAGCTCAATACCAAACAATGTGCCATCATCCCCTTTGGGAAAAACCCTGTTCCCATGAACTACTACACTGATGGTATTTTACTGAACACAGAAGGTGTTATAAGAGATCTGGGAACACAGGTTGACAGCAACCTCTCTTTTGACCCCCACACTGCCACTGTGGTCAGAAAGTCCTTCTATGTGGCACATTTCATTACTAAGAGTTTTGCATCCAGGAAGAAAGAGGTCATTGTCTCTCTCTACTCTTCCCTCATTAGGCCAATCATCGAGTACAATGCCCCATTTGGCATGTACCTCATTAGAGACCTGCAACAACTAGAGAGGCTGCAAAAGTACCTCACAAGGAGGATCCTAGGCCTTAAACACTTGTCCTGTATGGACAGACTCAGAAAACTCCAACTATTCTCTGTCTCATATCGCCTACTTAGAGGTGATCTCTGCTTGACTTATAAAGCCATGTCTGACCCAACTCTATTAGAAATGCTATATCTAAAGAAATCCCAATCCCAATCTCTGCTTGACTTAAAAAGCCATGTCTGAACCAGCTCTGTTAGAAATGCTACATCTTAAGAAATCCCAAGAAATCCCAAGGGGGGTGGAGAATGGGATAATGGTTAAGGTGTTTGCCTTACAGACACAAGGTGCAGGGTTTGAGTCTCACATGGGGTAACAGGCTAGGCTTAAAAAATGGCCCACAAGGGCAGGTAGCCTAGTACTAACCTATGAACCTATGAACCTATAAACCTCTGCACCACATGCTCCGGAGACCTCAACCTCATTACCACAATCAATAGAACATGCTGGAGGGAAAGGTTCATAACCCAGAGACTTCCCATGCTATGGAATAGACTTCTCATAGGGTCTATGTTAAATCATCAAACGCTTAAAAAAAACGAACAATGATTTATCGAACCCATGTAAGTGAAAGCTTACAATCTTGAACACTTAGAACAAAAAAAAATTTTTAAAACATTACATAAAGTAGTGGGCTTCTCCCCCCACACCCACACCCCCAATGTGGGGGGCTGTGCCCCACGCCACCCTACTTAAATATACCAACTCCAAGACTGCACTATAGTGACGAAAATGGCAAAGTAATGGAAGCGGAAAAGAATTTACTTATATGCCGTTTCACTATTTTGCCTTTTCGTGCTTTCAAGTTTAATCAAGACACATTCGAAAGAATGCATCTGGAACCCTTCCCATACATGTCAAACAGAGTACCTCACTGGCCCTCTTCAAGAGAAATCTTGATGAGTGGATGGGAAATAGAAAATTCACCCCAGGGATCACTCCAGTGGCTCTACTCGACAGAAGCACTGGAAACTAAGGTTGGGTGGCACATTGCCAGGGTAATCCTTTGGGCTAGGCTTGTAAAGGCTCCAGGGCTATTACCAAAAACAAAGTTCCTGCACGTAGAGCAACTGCACGGCACTAGAATAAACTGTATAACAAAAACGAACAGAGCCAGCACACGTAGATCTGAGGATACAGTTTATTGTTAGAGGTTAATAAACCTACACATTTATGCACATGGAAAAAGCACAACCTTCATCAGTGTATACAGACATAAATGTGAACAACTTATATAATAAAAATGCCAATTTTCATATCGAAAAGGCAGGAACCTAGGCAGTTTTTTCAGTCATTTCAAACATGTCAATAGGACTACCAACATACACTTCAAGCAAACCACATTATCTGGAGAGCCATTAACAGGTTGTTTTCCATGCGGACATTGCACCAATTGTGACAGAATCAACAAATCCAAACAATTTTCAACTAGAAACTGCTTACAGGTATATGACATAAAATTCTTTGCAAACTGTAGCAGTGATTGGATTGTTTATATGGCCAGCTGTCACTGTGGTGCTTTTTACATAGGACAAACCTCACGACCACTCAGAATTAGGATATCAGAACATTTGAGTAATATTCGTAACAAGAGAAATAGCAGTGCACTGTACAAACACTCTCTGGAACATCGGACTGCTAAATTCACATTCATGATTATTGATATTATCTTAGGAAATAGGACCAATAAAACAGGATGGCATTCTATCCTTAATACCAAGGAGAAAAAATGGATAATTAAACTAGGGGGATTATTCCCACCTGGTCTCAATGAGAATTTGTGACCCACCAATAGGGTGATAGTTGTTATTATATAAGTTGTTCACATTTATGTCTGTATACACTGATGAAGGTTGTGCTTCTGTGCATAAATGTGTAGGTTTATTAACCTCTAACAATAAACTGTATCCTCAGATCTACGTCTGCTGGCTCTGTTCATTTTTGTTATCCAGGGCTATTAGCCTAGTACACACCTATGATCCTATGAACCTATGTACTGACAAATAGATATTACAGCTGTGCATCAATGAAAAGTAAAGACTTACTGATCAGATAAATCATATATCTTTTCATTTAAGGGTATTTCTGTAGTGTGTTTCAGGTGTAGCTGTTTCACGGGATATTAGATTGACTACATCACTGATGGATGATAACCACAGTTGTCAAGCAGTAGAAGACTGAGATGCATATGGGGGAGAAGATGTGGATTTAACATGTATACCAATACACTGTGTTTTACAGCACAATAAACTACTCCTTTGCTTGATAAAAAGTATATATATATATATATATATATATATATATATATAAATATATATAGTTAGAAAGTTTGTGAGGAAACTATTATTCTGTTATTTTTGTTTTACTTGGATCGATTGTCTGTGTATGTAATAAAGAATTTTTGACTGGAAGCAGATTGTCTACCCTGCTTGGATTACTTTTGAATACTTACTAATTCTGAATAATATTTCAAATTATATATTTTTTATTATTTTTTGACTTGGGATTAGTTTAAGTTTGCTACTTCTCCTACCATTATCTGATCTGATTAATATACAGTGATTAACTAGATACTAGATGGTGCAGTGGTAGTGTTGTCACCTCCCAGAAAGAGGTTCTCCAGTTCAATTCTCGGCTGGAGTGCCTTCTGTGCAAAGTCTGCATGTCCTGTCCTGCATTCATGTGGGTTTTCTCTGGGTGCTCTGGTGTCCTACCATGCTACAAAGGCATGCTTCTGAAGCATTTCTCCCTGGGCCTCTGCTGTAAATTGGCTTCATTCCAAGTTAGACTTTCCCAGTAAATAAATATATTGATTGAAAATCTTCCACACAGAGAAGTTTCTTACACTGTTTTATTCCCAACTGTTCATGACATGATCATTATATGCATTTCTTTATTTTGTGTATCACTGTGAACATTTAATGCTGTATGTACAAAGTTAAATGCTAATAAAAACATCTAACATGTTCAACATATGAAAGGACACTACTTAATAACAGTCAGCAACTAATTTATGTTTGCAAATGTCCAACATCACTGTATATGATTGGCAAGTCTAATGACTTGTTGTGCAAACATACTGGAGATACTGTAATATTTCAAAACAATCACATTAAAGTCATCATATATTGAGTATAACAACCCATAAACACATACACAATGAATATAAGCCATGATGGCTATAGTGCTGCATGCCAGCTATGAACAAAGAAAGGGTACAGACTTGTAGGCAGATTTGAGTACAAGGCATTTCTGAACAGATGTGTCTCTTAGGGAAATGTATGTGTTTCTATAGCATAATTGACCTCTTTATTAATTACATGACAACTTGCATCTACATGTCAACCATAACATAGTTCACAAAATGTTAAAAATTACATTGGTGCATGCTGTTGTGTAGTGTCACAGCATAAATCCCTGAGTTGACCTAAGTCTTGCACTTACAGCTTGTAAAGTATGATGACATTTGTAATGACTGTGAAACACATAAAGAACCAATGAGGGTACTGTAAGTTAAGAGTGTCAGATGTAACGACAGATGCTAACATTCATAACTGATGCTAGATTCAGACATTTGCTAATCTGCAGTATGAGTTTACTGCTGTGATCATTAGCTGGCAACCGAACAACAGAATGCAAATATCATGTGCTAAAACACACATGTGAAGGGGCAATGAAAACAGTATGAAACAATGAAGTATGTTTGCAGCATAAGACAATAGTAATGAAAAATGAATCATCCTACATGTTCTACATTACGCCTTACAGCCTGTTCAGCATACTAGACTGTGTCTCCTCATAGTCCTTTCAGTTTTGCTTTTCATAGCACATCAGAACTAGGATAGTAGTGTGAGGGACAGCAGACAAATGCGGCTGAAGGTAAAAACTCACAAGCCTTTTTCCATAAGCCATTTACTACTATTTACTATGAGTTACTCTTGTTGATCTGTGCCAGGCATTGCACAAATGCTGAGGACAAACAGTGGTAAAATAGAAGGGGCTAGAAGAGGGAGAGATTGGGAGACAGGCATAGAGACATATGAAGGTTTTGTTTATGGACCATTTCTGGCTATCTATGTGGTGTGTTATCATTAGGTTTATCATCATAATTCTTCTCTTCTTCTCTGTACATACTTCTCAACCTCTAAGCATAACGCATCTAGAAAAAGGCAAAAATTATAGGGGGGGGGCTAAGGCCAAAAATCAGGGATACATTTCAAATAATCCTCTTATAAACTTATAAGGTTGCTAGAATAGGTACAGGACAGTAGAAACATGATGAAGACATAAGAAGGATAACTATGGGTTAATGACATATGTAACCCACAGTTACAAAGACACTATTAATATAGAAAAACATTAGGTAACATTTGTTGCATGTCAGGAATTGAACCTTTGACACTATACAAAATCAGCCTACAGACCAGAGCATTAGCTCAGCAGATCACATAGGAATTCAGAATTCTAGAGGTTAAAATCACACATTTGAAGGGAGAGTGAAAACATATTCAGGAAAGGCAGAATGTAGACATCAGGCTTTATCCCATTAATGACAAGTGTAACATCCCAGAATGTATACCTGACATCCAGCACTCTAATAAATATGTAAGAGTAACTGTATCATCCGTTAGTATTATCAGTCTGTTTTTTCTATAGTGCAATGGGGTTAAGCAGATTTGTTCAGAAGTAGCTGCATTAGTGCAATCTAGGGTGTGAATCCAAATACAAAAATTAAGTTTTTTCACAGGCTAATTCTGGCCATATTTATTGTGTGTGATTCTATTTTTTTACCCAATTAAATATGTGAAAAGGGGGTGGAAAGGACAGTGGTGAAAATGGAGGGCATGCAGAGGGTAGCACATGGGGGAAGAATAAAGGAATATGCAGAATGGTGGTGGGATAGTACCATGGCTATCCACTTCTTCATAAGATAAAGGTATAGTTGTAACATGAGTGTCATAAATTTGGATAGTAACCACATCAGGGCTGGGCAGCAAGAACCAAATATTGTTATATGGCCATTTATACCAAATCCATTGTGCCAGACACATATAAATCAAAGCGGAGAGCTACATATGGGATGTGATATTTGTGTGGGACAGTTGCCCTTTGTTTTGAGAGAGAACTGTTTGGGAAGGTCTTTATGAATAACAGAGTAAGGTAGGTCAGGTAGGTTAAGTAGGAGACATAGACATACAGGACATGCAAGAGAGACAGGTATGATGATGGACACAAAAAATGGAGGGACACCTTGACTGGGGATAGATAGAGGATATCGGAAGTGCATCCTATCCAACTTGAACACACTGAGAATCTAGACTTCACCCTCAGAACTATTATCACTACCTCCCATTGCAGTAGCCAGAGTCAGTGCTGAACATGGCATTGACTTTGCAGTTTGACTTAGGACCTTTTCTACTTTGCCAATTCAGGCATCAAGACCCCTCTCCATGATGTCCTCCATCAACCCTGTCAGCTCCTGATGGGTGGCAAAATCACTGCCTTCAGTTTTACTTCTGATAGGTAGCAATGCAGCAACAGCTTGGGCAGAGCTACATGACACAACTGAAGCAGGTAGTGCATGAGTTGTGGAGTCAACATTGACAAGTTGGGACCCAGATGTGCTGCTTATGGTGGTGTGGTCTAGCTCCGGTGCTGATTGTCATTTGTATAGCAGCAGCAATGTTGCAACACATCAAAAAATAAATACATAAATATATAAATAGATAAATAAGTAAATAAATAAAGAGAGATAGGGTTGGGAGTGACAAGACATAGATAATAACATCAATGCCTGTATTTCAATATATAAGCACATAGAACATATAACTATATTAACCTTTGCCACATCCACATATGATATGAAGGCATTATGTATCATAAAATACATCAATTTCAGTGCTATAAATGATATGTAAATAGTTAGTTGTCTATGGGATACTGGATATATGCATTCCCACCAAATAAATACAGTTACAAAAATGGAAGGTTTAATGTTATTTATTATAGCAGTAAATATGTTTCCCCACTATGCAGTAATAAAACCTAATTCTTGCTGGAAACTGCAACCACACACAGTTAAGTTGATTTACTTATTGATTTACTCATTAAGATACAATGATTAAGAAATATTGGCATAGGAATATGTGCTTGATATAAAGCTTTGGTATACCTACTTAAGTTCATATGGACTAATGCAGTGAAAACTATGATCTTGCTTGCATTCACACCTGATCCATACTTACCCCATGCCTCTCTGAGGTGAGCCAATTTTTCCTGGTGTGCCTCTGTATTCTGAGCAATCACATCAGCAGCTGTACAGAGCAGAAAACAGACAAAAAATACAAGCATAATTAATAACTGTATTGCCTGGCCAGTTCATGGTATATGGGGATGGGTCACTATACTTACACAACTCAGGGGTGTTTGCCATCATAAATTAATCATCCCATTTGCTCGGGAGTTCCTGCTTATACCTGTTTATTTCTTTATAATAGTGATGACACTATTCAGCAGTGTGTGGAGAGCCACTTGCACTGGAGACAGCCTTGGCCAAGTTATTCCAAGCCTTAGCCTTGTACTGAGACCCAGTATAGTCTCCTTGCAGAAGCCTATAGCTGTAGCACTGTACCAGGAGTACCACTAAAATCCTGGACTCTTCTTCACACCACCTTTGGATCAAAAGTGAGCAGCACCTTTTCCTTCTGATGCCATGACTTCTTAGGGACACCTATACTATGTCTCTGAATTGGTGTCCGACTAAGATCTTGCGTGTAACAAACAACAATGCATAGCCTTACCAGCTGCATTTGTGCAATTGTAAGCACAAAAATGACCTTGCAAAGAAATTGGGAATGTGATGAAGGTGTGAAATAAGCCAGTGAGACTTTGCCACATGTGATGCTCACCCTATTTACACATTCTACTATAAAAGTATCAAATGATTTATGCTGTTGTAGATTACTGCTGTTTTATCAAATGCATTAAGTCTTTGGCCACAGAGAAAGGTGCTTAAAATGTGCATATTCTTCATTCAGTACTGTCCAGAGTGCTGATGGAAGTACAACAGTTGCAGTCTCATTTGCTGTACAGATGGCATTGCGAATTACATTTCTGAGTTTTTATCTTGGGAAGTGAAATGTTGTTCACTGTTAGTGACTATTAACACTCAACAGTACGCTTTACTTTGACAAGTGGCACATAAAGCCATGAGAAGAAGAAAATAAAAATAATAATAAAAAAAACAGTAAGGAAAACAATTAAGCATTCTGATACATTATCCATGTGTTGGCCTTCTACAATATGTAGCATTACAACTGCATATGCAAGTAATATGTACACCTTTATGAAGGTATGTAATACTTTCATAAATAGTAATTGTGATGTAGTTACAATGGTTTCTATTAGTTACCCATATTTACACATTGATTGTGTTGATGCTTTTATTCCCCTCACACTTTAGATCAAGTCAGACTGGTAACATTGTGCATATCAAAATGTGTTATTACTGGTAAAAAGTATTTCTGGTTCCACAGCAACATCAGTAGTAACTTCAACCAAATATATATATATATATATATATATATATATATATATATATATATATATATATGTAGTTTCAATTTATAATCTTGAAATACTAAAATATGGAGTTTTAGTATTTCGAGACTATAAAGTCAAAAGTGCAGTTATGTGAAACTGCATAATATCGAATGCAGAAATGTCGAATGTGCCGTTGTGTTGTCATGTTCATGATGTGCGATGTGGTTTGTGGATTTAGCCTGGGATTCAGGTAAGTGGTGTTCTTATAAGGGTATTGGGTAGGGATTTTAGTGTGTGTGAGTGTGCATTATGATGGATTTTATGTGTTT
The DNA here is from genome assembly GCF_019279795.1 of Protopterus annectens. Taxonomy (NCBI): domain Eukaryota; kingdom Metazoa; phylum Chordata; order Ceratodontiformes; family Protopteridae; genus Protopterus; species Protopterus annectens. The sequence goes on along the minus strand of NC_056736.1, from coordinate 296,830,331 downwards.
GTGTGTTTAGTGTGACCTCGAAGTTAGTATATATAAGTAGCGAGGGTGTGGTGGTGCAGCCCCCCCACATGGAGGATGCAGGGGGCTTGCCCCCTGCTTATAGGTAGGATAAGTATGTTTATGTTGTGTTTGTGTGTGTGTTGTTTTGTTTGTTGTAGTGTCATTAGGTAGGTGTATGTGTGCTTGTTTGTGTGGTGGTGTGTGTATGTGAATGATCGCAATTTTGAATTTCGCAGTTGTGGGTGTTGGTGTTTTGGGCTTTTGGCTTTATAGTCTCGAGATACTAAAATGTGGCATTTTAGTATTTTGAGATTATAAAGTGAATCCATATAGTTTGCAAACCTTGGAATCAGTACCTGCACTACTGTTACAGTTACTCATAACTTTGCATTAACACCTTTAGCCACAGAGAAAGTTACAAAATGGGTGTATTTTCTTCAGTATTGTCCAGACTGCCGATGAAAGTGCAATAGCTCCAAGCCACTTTATGTTACTAAGGGCATTCCAATTTAAATGTTTGATTTTTTGCCTTCAGATGTGAACTGCCACTGACCAATAATAACCTCCATTACTCAACAATGAGCAATGCCAAATGGTGTGCAAAGGATAAAGCCAAAAAATAAAAATAAAATAAATGGATATATCTAGCAAATAGCCAAGCACATATGGCATTATCCCAGCAATTTCAATCTTTAAACAGTGTTTGGTAAACATTAACTTGAATTTCTGCTAGACATCATCATCATGCTTCAGATTAAGCATAGAGTTAGACAAGATCAAGAAAAATTTGAAGAAAATTTATATAAAGATATTGAGCATAATAGGAAACCTTTTTAAAGATACATAAGATGTGGAAGGAGTAAAGATACACAAATTGATAAACTGTGTGCCAATTCTAACATTTATTCTCAGACACAACAGGTTATAGATATAGTTACAAAATATTATGCAAAACAGTTTGGGTCCACAAAAGGGGTGGTAAGTTGTCCTAGTGACATCCAGGTAACCCTAGATAATGGAATCAAATTAGATTTTATTGAAAAAGAACTATGCAAACTGGATCCAAACAATGCACAGGGAGGAGACAGAATAAGTAACAATGACCTGAGAACACTTAAGCTAGAACTTACACTGCCATTACATCTATTATTCACTAGGTCATATAAATATGAGGAGATTCCTCAAGATTGGAGACATGCACTTATTAAACCTGTCTTTAAGGGAAAGGGGAATAGGACAAACCCAGAATCATATAGACCCTTATGTCTACTTTCATGTTGTAGAAAAATAATGGCAAAGGTAATACTGAATAAGTTATTGTCAGAACTGGATAGGTTGGGACTTGAAACCATATATCAGCATGCATATGTTGAAAATAGATCTATTACCATCTGTAACATGATGTTCTATAACAATATAATAACAGCTATGAATGAAAAAATGTGCTGTGATGTGATTTATATAGATTTAACTTCAGCATTTGACAGGGTTATGCACAAAACACTGATCAATAAATTAGTACAACTACGTATTGATGTACTGTTGATAAGATGGATAGCTGCATGGCTTACAAATAGGACATGGCAAGTATCACACACCAACTGGACGTGTGAAATCCTTGGTTACAGTCAGGGTGTCCCACAGGACTCTGTACTAAGCCCTTACTTGTTTAGATTGTATCTTTCAGACCTTACTTTTTCATCTGAGGTGTTCTACAGTCTATATGCTGATGACCTGAAATTGGGTAAACTGATTACAAGTGTTAAAGATAAGGCATGTCTGCAAAATAATTTGACTAAATTGACCATTTGGGCACAGGATAATAATATGTTGATAAATACATCAAATACTAAGCATATGAGATTTGGGAGACATAAACTGAAAGGTGAATATTTAGTACAGCACACAGTGATTGAAACTGTAGACTCATTTAAGGACCTGGGTATAGAAGGTAATCCACTATAGGTATATACTAGAGGTATAGTTATAGAACTATAGGTTGTATAAAAATTTTATAAAGTCTAAGAAATCAAACATAATGAAGTCATTGTGCATATGAAATAACAACATGGAAACCCCATAGGAAAACAAGTATGAATAAACTGGAAAGAGTACAGCGGAAATATACTAAGGGCATCCATGGATGTGAAAATCTAAGTTATTATGAAAGACTAAAATATCTGAACTTGTACAGTGTCTCTTAGAGATATTTAAGAGGAGATCTTATTCAAGTATATAGGGCATTTAGGGATAACTACCTCTGGGAATGTTTGGGGTTATCAAAACGTACTAGAGAGTTGTCAGATAACCTATGTAGAAGATTCTATAGGAATGAGAAGTGTACTAATTGGTTCTCTTGACAGAGTAGCTGATGCTTGGAACAGACTACCAAATTACATTAAAGCAAGTACTAGTTTAGATATTTTTAAGAACAGCCTGGACATTTATTATGGGAATAAGTGCTTTTGGCATATTGGCAAGCTAGAAGGGCTTTAATGCCCATGCTTGAAACATTTGTATGTATGTATGTATGTATGTATGTATGTATGTATGCTTTCATGTAATCACACTTCTTGAGGAAGGTGTTGCACAGCAGATTACCTAAGATCATTTTGTACATAGCATGTACAAGTGACACTTTTACATTTTGTAGGTTCATAGGTTCATAGAAAATGAAAATGTATTCACTATCACAATTAATAATTAGAATATTTGGATGATCAATCCAGAATATTAAAAATATCTCCAGATTCATTATGTTAATGGTTGTATTTAGTCACACTGTAGTAAATGTCATATTGTTTACATCATGTATATAAAAAGGTTTATTACAAATAAGAATGTTCCAACAACAAAACATTGGAAGTAGTAAAGTCAAAATATCAAAATCATGAGTCAAACCCTACATTATTGTCTTTTTGCCAATCACTGGTATCTATTGTTAACATTTTACACATGTAGCTGTGATTTAAATTAGTTATGATCAGTGTTATGCTTAACACAATTGACAAAGGGTATAGGTCATGCATTTACTATTCATTACACAGAGCTGTGTTGCACTTTAGTTCATATCAAATATCTAACATCATGCATATCAAAATGTGTTATTACAGATAAAAAGAATTTCTGGTTCCAACTCAACAACATCTGTTTAAGTGGAGGAAATAGCTTAAAAATAGGTATCTATCTATATATATGTGTATATATATATATATATATATATATATATATATATATATATATATATATATATATATATATATAGATAGATATCTATATATATATATATATATATATATATATATATATATATATATATATATATATATATATATATATATATATATATGTCCGCTCCAGAAGCTCACACTTTCAGAAACTCAAAACTCATATTGTCAAGATGATATGCTCGAGTTTCCAAAAACTCGAATCTTTTGAATGGAGGTTGTGGTACTGTGAAGATCAGGGAATTTACCCTTTTCCCCACTGTAGTACGATGTCAGACTTGGTATATATAATATGCAGGGGGATATGGGGGTCACAGAAAAATGGTTGATTTTTTTTTTTTTTTTTTTGAAGTTCAAGTTTTCGAAAACTCGTTCATATTGTCTCAACAATATGAATTTCAAATTCCTGATATAGACTTATATATATATATATATATATATATATATATTCAGCAAACACTAGAATCAAACCCTGCACTATTGCTGATGTTACTCAGCTTTTACTGACTCAACACCTTGATCCACAGATAAAGTTACATAACGTGTATTTTCTTCACTCCATACTCTCCAGAGTGCTAACCGAAGCACAATACCAGTCTCCTCTGTGTTACTAATGACATTTCAAATTAAAATTCTAGCCAAGGTCGTTGCACTAGCAGTTCTCTTAGTCAGGGGCAGCAACAGTGAACTGAATTCTTTGTTGTGCATGGCTCACACATGTCTGGGGCACCAAAGCATAGTGCTAGCACAAGTGCTTTGATTGTGTTCATACAGACTCACAAACAGTAAAACTCATCCTGGCCATATACATACAACTTTTATAAACAATATTATTGAATGACTTGCATCCCTTGCTACTGGCCCTTATAATGGATAACTGCTGATAATTGTATTTCTAACTCACACACACCCACATCTTTGGTATCAGACTTGCCCTCCTGTAATACCCCACCACCACACCCTGTGCAAGTGATGATAACTGTGCCCCATCCTTTTCACATTTCATTGTGACTTAGGGTTGCCTATGTTTGATGCAGAGAGTGGATGGCTAATGCTTGTTGACTCAGATACTTGCTTTAATCCAATGTATTGCAGTTATTTTTTATATTTATATGTCTTTTTCCTGTTCAGTTTTAAATTATTTTTTTTATATTCTTCTCAATTCTAATTGTGTTTGTACTATTATTCTTAGAAATGCAGTCCTACTAAGTAGTAATTAGTGCTTGCTCAGCAATTTATGGAAATGATGCTAAGATTTTCCTGTTCACTTCTCGGGTGACTATGATGGGCAGCTTTAATGTGTGATGCATATTACTGGACAGATTCAGATTTATGTTGCATATATCACTCATGAATTACTGCTGACATTCTTCTACACTTGAGGCATGTTTTGTGTTACTGACATACAATACTTACATATGAGGTTATCAGTTATCACTCCTCCTTACAGGTTCATCACTTACCTTGGTTAATGCTGCTGCTGCCAGTTGTGTCTTCTAGGGTTGACTCTGTCTGATGCTCACATAACACAACCCATTACATGGGTAAGTAAAGGTTGATAATTTTGCGTGCATGACTTGTACTGTTTTTATCTTCTTAGGTTTTCACTTAGGTAGTGAGTGGGTGCGATATCCTGTGCCTCTTAGCCAGGGCTATATCATATCATATTGCGCAGGGCTATATCTACCAGGATCATTGCCATCAGCTGGTTCTTCTCCAGGCTCTTTATCTGTATCTGCTGGCCCTGCCTATGTTTCTGGGAACTGTGGTGCTTGGCCTTGCTGTCCTTATTACAGCTGTTTGCAGACAATTGCAATGTGCAACATACCACAGACTGTGACTATTTTGGGTGAGGTGGCCAAGTCATACTGCAGGGCACCACCAGATGTGTCTAGATGCCAGGCCTTTGATTTCAGCAAGCCAAATGCATGTTCTATAATATTCCAAAGTTGAGTGCGTGCATCGTTGTGTCCTTGCACAGTGGCTTGTATGGGCTTCTCATGGGTGTCATGAGCCAAGGTTCCAGGTCATAACCTGCATATCCTACTTACCCATCTAATGGGTTGTGTTATGTGAGTATCAGACAGAGTCAACCTTAGAAGACACAACTGGCAGCAGCAGCATTAACCAAGGTAAGTGATGAACCTGTAAGGAGGAGTGATAACTGATAACCTCATATGTAAGTATTGTATGTCAGTAACACGAAACATGCCTCAGCTGTACAGGAACTGGCACATATGTCCAAACCTACACCAAAGTACTGTATGAGCATTTGTATAGCTGCATGGAATCAGGAATACTAGACAGATGAAATCCTTCTCCTCAAAGAAGAGTAAACCTGTATGGGGAAATCTACAATAAATAAACTATATAATAAAATGAAAAAATTGCTGTCCAAGACCAAGAAGGAGCAGATGTCTAACTGGAAGCAATCTCTCCTTACCCTGAACAAGCAAATAAGAGCACTAGTGAAATCCTCCAAAGCAAACTTTGAGTCCAAACTGGCCACATTTACAAAAGACAATCATAAGGCTTTCTTCACATATGTCCGCAATCTCAAGGGAAGCACCCATACCTGCTCAGAACTGATAGTCAAGGACACCCCATACACAAAGCCTGTAGATATAGCCAACCTGCTGGCAGACAGGTTCAGTGAAAACTTCACTCCTCTGCCCCCATCAGTAAAACAGGACATCCCCAGTACCTGCCCCCTCCCCTTATCTCTAGGGAGAAACTCATCACTGCACTCTCAAAGGCAAAACAATACAGCCTCCATGGGACCCGATAACATCCCAGGCTGCATCCTACATGAACTCAGGCAAGAACTTGCAGCACTATTAGGCACCATATTCAACCAAAGCCTGAGTACCAGTTTCATCCCAGCCGAGTGGAGGAGAGCTACTGTCATCCCTTTGCACAAAAGTGGAGCATCCACTGATCCAGGAAATTATAGACCCATCAGCCTAACTAGCCTGATTTGCAAGGCCCTGGAGCGGATTATCATGGACCTCATTAACAAGGACTTTGGCAACCTCCAGACACTTGATCCCACACAGTTTGGTTTTGTCTAGGGGAGGTCATCCCTGTTAATTATGGTTGACTTCTTTGAGACAGTCACCAAGGCCATAGATGAGGGGAAGATGGTGCACATTGCCTATCTTGACCTGGCCAAGGCCTTTGATACCATTTCCCACTCAGGTATAATAGATAAACTCTCTCAACTAGGCATCAGTCCATATGTTACCAGATAGGTAGCAAACTGGCTCACTGATAGAACCCATCTAGTCAAAATAAGGGAAGCCACTTCAAGTAGTAGACCCATTAACAAGCGGTGTACCCCAGGGATCAGTCTTGGGGCCTCTGATGCTTTGAATGTACTTCTCAGAGGTACAAGCCAAATCTACTGGACTATGGCTGACCAAGTTTGCAGATGACTGTAAGCTGGGTGCTGCCATCAATTACCCTAGTGATCTGGACATCCTCCAAGAGGGTCTCACCCAAACAAATGACTGGTGCCAGAAACATGGCCTCAAAGTAAATGCCAAAAATGCATCATCATCCCTTTTGGGGAGAGTGACGTTCCCACAAATTATCACATTGATAATAAGACACTAAGCATGCAGTCAGTTGTGAGGGACTTGGGCACCCAGGTTTATAGCAAACTGAACTTTGACCACCACATTGCCTCTGTTGTACAGAAAGCTTTCTACATGGCCCACCTCATTAGTAAGGGTATCTCATCCAGGGACAAGGTAGTAATAACATCCCTGTATACTTCCCTTATAAGACCCATTGTTGAGTACAATGCCCCATTCGACATGTACCTCACAATGCACATACAGCAGCTGGGGAAACCACAGAGGTTCCTCACAAGGAGAATCCAGGGCATCAAACATCTACCCTACACAGATAGGCTAAAAGCCCTGTCTCTCTACTCAGTCTCCTACAGACTCCTCAGAGGTGACCTCTGTCTGGCATACAAAGCAATCTCAGACCCTGCCCTGATGGGACTGCTGCATATCCAAACATCAAGCTCCACTCGAGTAACCTGCACGCTTGACCTCAACCTGGTCTGTGACATCAATAGGACTTGTTGATGGGACAGATTTGTGTCCTAGAGACTCCCCCTTTTGTGGAACAGACTCTGTCTCCATGTCAAGCAGAGTACCTCATTAAAACTTTTTAAGCGCAACCTGGATAACTGGATGGGGAACAGAAAATACTCCCCTGGGATTCTATCTGTGTCTCTTCTGGACAATGGCATAGGGTGCTGACTTATTGGGAGATGGGCTAAATTCTTGGCTAGGCTTTTAAGGGCCTCAGGGCCAAAAGCCAAGTAACTTCCTATGATCCTGTGATCCTATGCCCTTATGGAAAGTCACCCCTAGCAAACCTTACATACAGTTTACAGGTATGCCGTATGTGTGAGTTGTAGAAACTGCCAGAGTTACATTCACAAACACTGTATATAATCCCTTATACATTACCAACCACCTGATAGTTGACAGAGTGATATCCTCTCATGTTGTTGTACTTCCTTCCCTGTTCACCAAGTGGAGATTTTATTTCAATGTTTGTACAGTCTATATCCCCAGAACCTCAGGGAAGTGAGCAATAGATTCATAGGTAGGTACTAGGCTATCTGCCCTAGGCCATTTATAAGCCTAGCCAGAATGTGTGTTGGCTTTCGCCACCCTTTTAGACTAGATTCCCAAGCCTCTGTCCAGCAGGCCCATAGAAGTGATCCCAGGAGTACATTTACGGTTTCCCATCCACTCATCGAGATTTCTCTTGAGGAGGGTCAGCGAGGGGCTCTGTCTAACATGAACCAGGATTCTATTCCAGAGCAGGGGAAGTCTCTGGGATATGAATCTATCCCTCCAGCATGTCCTATTTATTGTTGTGCTGAGGTTTAAATCCATGGAGCATGTAGCTATAACGGATTTGACTTTCTTGAGGTGGAGCATGTTCATCAAGTCCGGGTTAGACATGGCCTTGTATATCAGGCATAGATCACCTCTGAGTAGGCAGTAAGCAACTGAGTAGACCTGGAGTTTCTTTAGTTGAGTAGCATAGAGCATCTGTTTGAGGCCCACAATCCTCTTGGTGAGGTACTTTTGAGGTCTCTCCAGCTGTTGCAGGTGTCGGGTAAGATACATTCTAAATGGGGCATTGTATTCAATTAAGGGCCTGATGAGCGATAAGTAGAGGGGCACAATGACCTCTCTTGATCCAGATGTGAACCCTTTTGTGATTAGGTGAGCTGTATAGAAGGTTTTTCTAACCACTTTGGCAATGTGGTTGTCAAAGGAGAGGTTACTATCTTCTTGGGTCCCCAGATCCCTAATTACGTCTTCCATACTTAGTGGATTACCTCCTATATGGTAGTTTGTGGGCACTTTGTTTTTCCCAAAAGGGATGACTATGCACTTCTTGGCATTTAGCTTAAGGCCATGGTTTTGACACCAGGTATCCATCTCTGTAAGACCCTTCTGGAGGATGCTTGTGTCAGCTGGAGAGTTGATTATGGCTCCCAGCTTGCAATCATCTGCGAACTTGGTCAGCCACAGTCCTCCCATGCTTGCCTGTACCTCAGAGAAGTATATACCAAACAAGAGGGGTCCCAGGACTGAGCCCTGTGGGATGCCACTTGTAACTGGTTTAGAGTCAGACATGGCACCCGCAACTCTGACCAGGTGAGTTCTATCCCTGAGCCAGTTTGCAACCCATCTTGTGACATATGGGTTGATATTTAAGCTGGTAAGTTTATTTATGATGCCAGAGTGGGGTATTGTGTTGAAGGCCTTTGCCTGGTCCAGGTAGGCTGTGTGGACTACTTTCCCTCATCTATAGCTTTGGTATCTATTTTAAAAAAGTCAACTAGGTTTAGGGGGCAAGATCTGCCTTTAACAAAGCCGAATTGGGTGGGGTCCAGTGTTTGGAGGTTCCTAATGTCTTTGTTTATGAGATCCATAATGATGCGCTCCATAGCCTTGCAGACCAGGCTAGTCAGGCTTATGGGGCGATAGTTCCCTGGATCTGTTGTGGCGCCACCTTTGTGGAGTGGGATAACTGTTGCTGTATGCCATTTTTGGGTACAAAACCTGCGGTAAGGCTGAGTTGGAACAGTGAGTTTATGGGAGGGTTTAGTTCTTTTTGGAGCTCATGTAAGATGCAGCCCGGGATACCATCCAGTCCCATCGATTCTGTGTTTTTCACATTGGAAAGAGCTGCTTTCACCTCTGTATCTGTGATGACTGGAGAATTGCATTCTTCTGGGATAGACACAGGCCCTTTTGGGGGGGGGTAAAGTTTGCACTGAACCTGTCTGCCAGGATGTTGGCAATGTCCATGGGTTCAGTGTATTTTATACCATTTTGCACCAGCTCAGAGCAGATCTGAGAGTTGCCACCCAGATTCTTGACATAGCTAAAGAACGCCTTGTGATTATCTTTAGAGTCTTTGGCAATTTTTTTTTCGAAGTTAGCCTTTGATGATTTTATGATTGAGTGAAGTTTCTTGCTAATACTGATCAGGGCTGCCTTCCCTTTTTGGGATTTTGCCCTATCATGTAATAGTTTCCTTCTTCTGTTGTATGGCTTATTTATGGCCAGGGTCCAACAGACTGGTCTCCTGTTTTTGGAGGAGTGAGTCTTGGTTTTACTTGGGATGGCACGATCCATGCATTCCTGTAGGTGCTCACAGAGTGCATTTGTAAAGGATTCTGCGGTTTGGATAGCATTTTCCATTTGCCTGTGGGCTTTGAAACTTTCTACTTCTGTCTTAAGAAGTGTGAAGTTTACTTTTGAGAGATTTTTCACAGTGGTTTCCTTGGCGGGGGGGTGGGGTCGGGATGCGGATGTCCATTGTGATTAGTTTGGGGTCTGACCTTACCAACGAGGGGTTTACATCTGGTGTGGAACAATGGTCCCCCATGTTGGTGATGACCAGGTCCAATATGTTGTCTCCTCTCATGGAAGTGGCAACCAGTTGTTCCATGGCGTTTGACTTTATAAATTCCAGGAACCATTGGGCAAAGGATTTGGGACTTGAGTAGTTTTCCCAGTCAATGTTTGGGTAGTTGAAATCCCCTAATATCATGGTGTTTGGTGAGACCTTCATATTTTCCAGTGTTCTCAGGAATGCCGAGTGGGGGTCCTGAGACAAGGTGGGTGATCTGCAGCAGGCTACAAACTGAAAGGCAGTTTTGTCCACTGTTAGTTGCACCTGGAGGGTCTCCGATGCCTCGTGCAGTGCCACTAACCTGGAGATGTGGGTATCCTTGATGAAGATGGATACTCCCCCTCCTTTAGTATTTCGGTCCGAGTTCTGGGGCCGAAAAGTATGTTATCAGTTGAATCCTGGTAGTGCTGGGGTGCTCTCTGGAGCCTTGAATCAGGTTTCTGTTACTGCACAAATATCAGTTTTCTCCATACTGAGGAGTGCCTCGAGTGCGTGCATCTTGAGGTTTAGACATCTGGCATTGAGTAGCATTACCCTTAGTTTTTCATTTCTGGTATTGTCTATGGAGGTGGGTTTGTCTTTTGAGCCTGGCCTAAAAAAGCACTATGGGGTTGGCAAGAGCCTTAGCCAGTATTTGAAAACCCAAGGGTGACAGGTGCAAGCCATTCCTAGCAAAGCAACGTGGCTTGTTGAGCATGTCATCCCAGGCTGACAGACACTGGATCCCCTTTGAATGACACCAGTAGTTTAGCCAATTGTTAAAATTGATCATTTTGTCTTTATACTGTGGCATCATTCTTGGTGAGGGCAAGATGCTACTCAGGATCAGGGTCATACCAGCCTGGGCTACATGATCAGAGAGCTCCTCTATGTCTCTTTTCATGTAGTCCAGGGATGTACATCTCAGGTCATTCACACCAACATGAACAATGACAGAGTCATATTTGTACCTGCTGTGGAGTGACCTGAGTGCTTGTGTTATGTGGTGGATCCTGGCACCCATCAGGCAGCTTACAGTGACCTTCTCCTTGTTCAGTCTGGTGACCAGGACGTCAGTGTGCCTGACAATAGAGTTTCCTATTACTAGTGTATTAGGTGCTTTGTTTAGCCTTAGGGGCTGCTTCTGTGTGGCACACTGACTTTGTGAAGTATGTGATATGTGAAAGTTGTTGTGGGGTAGTGATTGCTTGGATGTCTGCTTTGGAGGTCTCTGCTGCTTTGGCAGATTTTTATTTAGAGCCTCTGTGTATGTTTTTGTGAGTTTATGTGTCATGTTTGCTGATGCGTTTGGTCTGAGACTGGTTGCGTGGTGCGAGTGGTTTCCATCTCCTCCTGACTGACTATGCCAGTCTTGGTTCGAGAGAGCTCGACCTCCAGTTTGGCTGTATAGTGCATCTCTCACATACATTTGAGTTTGATGGAAGAAGGAGAGGGTTGTCTGTGTACATAAGGCAATTGTAACATTGCCTCAAGATTCCCAGATTCACCAGCTGGACTGGTGCATATACCCGAAACTGCACTTTGGACATACCTGGATAAATAAAAAAACTGATTTATTGATTTTCAGGAATGGATGAATAGGGGGCCTTGTACCTCTGGATAGTAAAAGGGGTGTAGTGTTGTAGTTTGTTAGTGCTTACTGAGGTATTTGAGCAAGTGCTGGGCTGTAGAATGGAGGTAGAGTGCTTATTTTAAGATTTTGACTAGTTCTAAGGGAAAATTGAAGAGCAGACTTTGTGGAGCTGGAAATATTTTAAAACAGCTTAACCTGTGCTGCGTGATGTTGCGCGATACTGTGCGATGCACAAAATCGTGCAAAACCGCACTAATGCGAGTTTTAAGGCAGGGAGTTTGAGAGAGATAGGAAATGGCCCAAAACAGCCAATAAGCTACTAGTTACTGGGCTGAGACCACTCCTCCAGGGATAGATAGGCTTTCCTCCTATCCAAGTAAGGATATGGGCTACCACAGCCTAGAATTCAGCAAGACCTGAAAAACGGACTAATCTAGTTCAGAAAAGGTGGGAAACAAGGATTTTTTTTTTTACTATAAAACAGAAACTAGGCAGAAAAACACTGCAAGTGCTTTAAATCAGCTAGCACACTTGCGTGTGTAGCCTACAACAATTAAACAGGGCAAAAAAATGACTTTTGAAGTGCAAACACAAAAAATGCAGAAAACAATGCTTTACAGATCTCAGATAGTTAGAAACTTGCTTTTTGGTGAGAATATGCAGTCGCAGGTAGGAAGGCAGAAAAAATTTACTTATAATCTTTTAAAGTCTCTCTTTCAGTCTCTGCTGCTTGTAGAACTCTGCAGGACACCATGAGGAGCTGTGCTGAGTCTGATACAAGTGCAAAACCATGCTAATGCAGGTTTTAAGGAAGGGAGTTTGAAAGAGATAGGAAATAGCCCAAAACGGCCAATAAGCTACTAGTTACTGGGCTGAGACCACTCCTCCAGGAGTAGATAGGCTGTTCAAAGCTCCCCACTCTCACTGGTGAACAGAGAAGCTTCCTCCTATCCAAGTAAGGATATGGGCAACACAGGAACTATACCACAGCCTAGAATTCAGCAAGACCTGAAAACTGGACTAATCTAGTTCAGAAAAGGTGGGAAACAAGGATTTTTTTTTTTTTACTATAAAACAGAAACTAGGCAGAAAAACACTGTAAATGCTTTAAATCAGTTAGCGCATTTGAGTGTGTAGCCTACAACAATTAAACAGAGCAAAAAACGACTTTTGAAGTGCAAACACAAAAAAATGCAGAAAACAATGCTTTACAGATCTCAGATAGTAGAATATGCAGTCGCAGGTAGGAAGGCAGAAAAAATACACTTATGATCTCTTGGCACACAGATGTTGCATGATGGTTACTCTTTCTCCTCTGGGATACATGGAAACCAGATATGACCTCTAACATTGCATTTAGATATGTATACAATATTCTTGAGGCGGGGACTGTGATGCCCCTAATATATATCCTGTGGGTCTCTGAAAAGTGACTGTTAATGATACCCTTACCCTGGCTCTGCTGTGAGGACACAGCTGACACTGCTGCCTTGGTTACATGTACAGATTGCTGTCCCCCAAAGAGTCACACTTCCCCATGTGTCCTAGGCTGCAGCAGCTGTATGTTAAGCTAGATGCTACAGAACTACCATACCTCACAACCCCCTAGAACAAGTGATCAAGACAACACCACACATAAAGGGTGGGGGGGGTAAAGGTCTGGCGACAGGGACATGTTTCACAGTTTGCCCCTAGAAAGATAGTGAGCTGATAGAATAGCAGCTACTGCATCAGCATGTATATTCTGATGAGTATGATGTCTGACATTCACATTTCTCCCTTTCTTTACTGACCTCAACACACAATGTTTACTACTGAACTGCCAGATAATCACAATGTCATGGGAGAATGGCTAATATATCATGCAAAACTGTGAAAATACCTCAGATATTGCAACAGTGGACATCATATGTACCTACCCTCTGTGATGCTTTAGTCTCCACACCTCACTAATGTCCATCACAAAGACTAAGAAAGAGGCCAAGGCCTACATGAAGCCCTTAAATAATGCACTGTGGTGCCATGTCATTGGCTAATAAAAGTGCAACCCAGCTTTTTTGGATGCAATTAGCAAGTCTAAGCCGTGGATTGGTGCACAGGCAATTACCTGTTAATGACCATTCCCTACATAAAGCAAGCAACTGCCTATGGTGAACAAGTCTGTATGTTGCTTTACTCAGACACACCATGGCATAGCAACCTGTTTGCAGACGATTTGTAAAAAAAGGATTACTTCACTGTACCAAGTATGTAATACATGTGCCCATATAATGGGATGCAGATGGGAGGATGGAGGGATGGAGAAAATGGATTACAACAGTAGGCCTCTAATACATCTATGGCATTGACTCTGCTGTCCAACAGCTACAGCCTGTTACTTCCTCCTACAATGGTTGGTTCCTGTAGCAAAGCTAGTGGATCACCATTTAGACACATTGACAATAAGTAAGGGTGTACGCAGGCGTAATATCCCATGATGTACTGTTATTCACCTCCCCTCAGTCTATCAATGTCACACAGAAATAGTTCAACATTGTAAAGGTGTCCCTGACTGTCCCTCATGTACTCTGGCTAGGACACTGTTCTGTTGACTTTCATACCTCATTGCTTGAGAGCTATGGCTAACATACCTGTCAACCCCTTACAGCAGGAATTCAGGTCATAGCCATTATTAATGGGGGTACACAGGCCCAAACTCAGCAACAGAGTGTACATATTGGCCATACAGGTAAGACTATGAATAGACTAATGGAGATTTCTGCAGTGTAAGTGTGTTCTTAGTGGTCTGGCATGTGACAGCCCAGTCCTCTGTATTCTGACTACAACTATCAATGATTGGCCAAACGCTTGCCAGACATCCACATGTTTGTGCCAAAAGGACCACATCTATGAGGCACACATTTACATTCTGCAAACATCATTGTAGTATAGAGGTATGATGCCTACAGGAATATTATACTATGGCAGGTTTGTGTTGCTGTCTGTCATTGTGGTACACTGGTGTTGCTGATCTGTCCCCATATAGATGTTGTAATAGCACACACCTATTTGTTTGACAGTGGCTGTATGACATAGTAGTGGGATTTTGCTTGTAGGGGACACACCACATTAGGCAGCAGTGATGCGTAGAGCGACATACAGCAGACTGTCATGGCACACAGGGACATAACCATTATTGCTACTATCTTGGTGAGACAAACACACATGTATTGTGTTAATAGACTTTGGGGTATGACATGTGAGGGAGCAGTGGATAGTGCACCCATTTTGCTTGTGCAAAGTCTGTACATAGTGGATGCCCATGCATCTGGTCCTGTGATGTGTTGCCCTCTTGTTGCCTTTCAGGAATGATGTATCGCAAGAGGCACCCAGCATTTAAAGCCACAAAAAATAATGTTATCCTGGATGGCCTCAGGCTGCATCACCACATTCTGCTGTCAAGGAGTTGCCAACATCATGCCCAATGTGCAGCACAGTGGACTAACCTTGTCATGGCAGTGAAACAAATTGGCCAAAAGGACAGGACTTGTGAGCAGGTTTGATACCAAGCCATAGATATGGACAATTCAGCATGTCAAAGGGCAGCTGTTGAGGCCAGGGACCATGCTGCCACCAGTGGAGGGCCTGCAACACTACAACTACTCTCGGTCAAAGAAGAATTCCTGGTGAACCTGGGATCAGCCACCAGCTCCCATCCATCCATCACCATATACATCCTGGAGGTGGGTGCCATAGCATCCACATCAGAGGAGCAGTCAGGTAAGCTTACTGTGTTCATCAGTGTTATACTGTATCAGTCACTGTGACAAGCTCTGCATACCAGTACAGAGGTGTCAGGCCTATCTGCATTGAGGGGGTCTGGTTTTAATGCACAGTCATGCACACATACTCAGAATGTCAGCAATGTAGGCAGTAACACATTAGCTACTGTACATGTGGATACACACATATTACCTTGTAACAATGCAACATATGGTATTGCTGACAATACCTCTCCCTTACATTTTCGTAGGTATGTCAGGTGTGGCCAGGATCCAAGGTCCTGTACCTGGTAAGTGTGTTACTGTTGCTTGACAGATTGTATATACCCTAAGAATATTAAGGGCTACCATGTTGCCCTAGGCACAACTGTTAATCATAGCCAGAGTAGAATAGTTGTATGTTCCATTTCTGAGCAGTTAACTGAAGTGCATAAAATGGGTAATCACAGCTGTGTATTTTCAGAAACAGTAACATATTTGCACTTGTTGTTGAGAAAGTTTATGCAGTCTGCTATACAGGAGGCAATCACTCCAAGATGCCTGTTCACACACAATAGGGAGATGGTACATACCTGTGGCACTGATACTACAAGTGGCATATTATGCTCAAGAAAGGTGCACTGTGTT
This sequence comes from Protopterus annectens, assembly GCF_019279795.1. Lineage (NCBI taxonomy): Eukaryota > Metazoa > Chordata > Ceratodontiformes > Protopteridae > Protopterus > Protopterus annectens. The sequence goes on along the minus strand of NC_056736.1, from coordinate 296,814,180 downwards.
TTATGTGTAGATCTATCAGATACACCATCATATTGCTTATCTCATAGGTGTAGCTGCAATGCATGTTATAAAGGGACTGTCTTGTATGTGTATGTTGTTGTATGTCTGTGTGTTGTGCATTGGATCAGAAATAAGATGTGGAATGTGTAATGCAGTTGTGGCTCCTCATCTGTATGTGTGTGTGTAGATTACCATACATAATAGCACAGGTAATAATGCCCTGATTTTGTCTTCCTCCACACAGGTGAATATGGGGTTTGTCATCTGTCCCCCTCACAACCTGATGTCAGTGTCTCTTCAGACTCGGATGATGACAGCAGCATTAGTGAGGCACAGATGAGGTTGTTGGGGGCTGAATCTGTCCCAGGGCTTGACATCCCAATTACTCCCCCATTGTCCCTGCACACAGTCAGTATGCCCACACATATCCAGTCCCCCCTAAGGCCACAGATATTTGGCAGTCAGAGGGTGATGCCATTGAACAGGACAGTGTGGCAGCTATGGCACCAGTGAGTGTAGACACTGGCCACATAGTCAGAGAGCTGGTGAGGTCCCTCACAGGGAGACTGACAGGGATGCCCAAAGGAGGACTGCTGCCCATCTACCACCTGTCATAGGTGCACATCATGGGTGACTCACCGCATGTTTAGGTCCATCATGGAGGCACAGGCAAATTCCAAACATAACACCAGATGGATGCTCAGGATTATGGATGCAGAACAGTCTGACATCCGTGACTGCCTCCACTGTATTGGTGATGCCATGGATCATTTCACTGACATAGTGGAGAGACAGTGGGCTGAGACAATGTCAGTCTTTCACCCGTCATTGTCTGTGCTAGATCATCTGGTTGGAGTAGGGCAACAGACACATGCATGTAGGTCAGCAGCACCATCTGCTGAGACTCCACATGGCCATGCACATTCACACTCCCATAGTGGCAGTACCTCCAGCACTACAGGAGGAAGTGATGTTGTCCACACCACAATGTGGTAGGCCATGGGCATGTGGTCCTGGGCAGTCCTGTGGGGGACATGGGCCCAGCAGACAGCATTCACCATCAGCTACTAGCAACGCATCTGACCCTAGGCATGGTGGTGATAGAGCCACTCCTGGCAGAGCCAGTTCTCGTGTTCAAGGCCAGAGACGGTGAACTGTCTACTCTGTCATGTACGATCCGCAGCTGTAGAACATACACATGTGTAGGACTAGCACTGGGCTTCACTGTGGAAATGCACACCTTCAAACATCACTGTCATGTGCAGGTCACTACAGGCACACACAGCACCACTCCATGGCCCATCAAATCAGTACCCTTTCCTGTCTTGCTTGCTAGGCACTGCAGCGTGGTGCACAAACCTGCACCTCAGGTATAAACAATGCTCAGCAGTCAATAGAAACACCCCCCATGTACAGGCATGCTCAGCATAGCAGTGCACCATACAAACATGCTCAAACATATTGAAACCAGCTTAAACATGCACCCCAAAGCTAAACAAAGATAAGCACTACTGGACGGACCTCCCCCTGCTCAGCTGAGTGGCACTTGTTTGCCTGCCATGCCGCTGAGCTCAAATGTCCTTAAAGAAATTGAGACACTCCCCCTTTTGATATCAGCTACCTCTTATGTGGACACCAACATGATTCTGGGGCTACACAGGTTTAATCTGTGGACACGGATGCCCATTTTTGCTATTCAGTAACACCAACTTATTTGCATACAGACCCGTGCAGACAATCTGGAAACTACACTATTCCAGAACCTGCTTCCTTAGCAACCACAGACATCTACTATTGTACATCCTCCATGCAAGGCTTTATAATGCATTATTGTCAAAAATTTTATTTTTTCGATTTTACACTTAATTGTTTTTTTTTTGCATAACAGTATGTTTGCGCACTGCTGCATGCCACGCAAACATAATATTGGCATTAAAAAAATAGATTATTTTATATTATTTTCGATTACTTTTTGGACGTACAGGCATAGTTTTCAACATATATGTGTCTGCTTTGCTATTTCTGACCTTCTAACTGGGCTTTTACAGCCCCTGTTCAATTTTTAATTTCATGTACATGGAATTTTTCTGTGTACACTTCAGACACCAACACTGGATCTGACTAACTGCCTATCTGCTTGCTGGATTGCTCTACACCCTCATTTGCATGCAATTCACCTGCTTATGAGGTAATTTGCATGCCATGGACACTTTTGTGTTGTCATGCTTGTGCAAGTCCCTCAGCTCTGTTGCTCCGTGCCACTATACCTACATGGAAAATTAATCAGTGTAGGGTTTTCTGAATTCCCCCCACTGTTTTCACCCTAGGAGTCTGTCAATAAGTTAATTTCATGTTACATTTGAAAAATCACCTCACATCATACTTGTATTATGAAAGTGGTATAGAACATAGGGCAGTTCTCTGAGGTCAGTATTCTAACATTTTGCTATATATTTACTAATAATCACCATAGTTATGTCAATGTATTTAATTTGGCAAGTTACTTGGTGACATACAGTACTAGACAATTACAATGTGCAACATACCACAGACTGTGACTATTTTAGGCGAGGTGGCCAAGTCATACTGCAGGGCACCACCAGATGTGTCTAGATACCAGACCTTTGATTTAAGCAAGCCAAATGCATGTTCTATAATATTCCGAGGTTGAGTGCGTGCATCGTTGTGTCCTTGCACAGTGGCTTGTATGGGCTTCTCATGGGTGTCATGAGCCAAGGTTCCAGTTCATAACCTGCATATCCTACTTATCCATCTAATGGGTTGTGTTATGTGAGTATCAGACAGAGTCAACCCTAGAAGACACAACTGGCAGCAGCAGCATTAACCAAGGTAAGTGATGAACCTGTAAGGAGGAGTGATAACTGATAACCTCATATGTAAGTATTGTATGTCAGTAACACAAAACATGCCTCAGCTGCACAGGAACTGGCACATATGTCCAAACCTACACCAAAGTACTGTATGAGCATTTGTATAGCTGCATGGAATCAGGAATACTAGACAGATGAAATCCTTCTCCTCAAGAAAGAGTAAACCTGTATGGGGAAACTACAATAAATAAACTATATAATAAAAAGGAAAAAATTGCTGTCCAAGACCAAGAAGGAGCAGATGTCTAATTGGAAGCAATCTCTCCTTAGCCTGAACAAGCAAATAAGAGCACTAGTGAAATCCTCCAAAGCAAACGTTGAGTCCAAACTGGCCACATTTACTAAAGACAGTCATAAGGCTTTCTTCACATATGCCCGCAGTCTCAAGGGAAGCACCCATATCTGCTCAGAACTGGTGGTCAAGGACACCCCATACACAAACCCTGTAGATATAGCCAACCTACTGGCAGACAGGTTCAGTGAAAACTTCACTCCTCTGCCCCATCAGTAAAACAGGACATCCCCAATACCTGCCCCCTCCCCTTATCTCTAGGGAGAAAGTCATCAGTGCACTCTCAAAGGCAAAAAATTCAGCCTCCATGGGACCCAATAACATCCCAGCCTGCATCCTACATGAACCCAGGCAGGAACTTGCAGCACCATTAGGCACCATATTCAACCAAAGCCTGAGTACCAGTTTCGTCCCAGCCTAGTGGAGGAGAGCTACTGTCATCCCTTTGCACAAAAGTGGAGTATCCACTGATCCAGGAAATTATAGACCCCTCAGCCTAACTAGCCTGATCTGCAAGGCCCAGGAGTGGATTATCATGGACCTCAATAACAAGGACATTGGCAACGTCCAGACACTTGATCCCACACAGTTTAGTTTTGTCTAGGGAAGGTCATCCCTGTTAAATTTGGTTGACTTCTTTGAGACAGTCACCAAGGCCATAGATGAGGAGAAGATGGTGCACATTGCCTACCTTGACCTGGCCAAATACTTCAATACCATTTCCCACTCAGGTATAATAGATAAACTCTCTCAACTAGGCATCAATCCATGTGTTACCAGATAGGTAGCAAACTGGCTCACTGATAGAACCCACCTATTCAAAATAAGGAAAGCCACTTCAAGTAGTAGACCCATTAAAAAGCAGTGTACCCCAGGGATCAGTCTTGGGGCCTCTGCTGCTTTGGATGTACTTTTCAGAGGTACAGGCCAAATCTAGTGGGCTATGGTTGACCAAGTCTGCAGATGACTGTGCAGCTGGGTGCTGTCATCAATTCCCCTAGTGATGTGGACATCCTCCAAGAGGGTCTCACCCAAACAAAGGACTGGTGCTCGAAACATGGCCTCAAACTGAATGCCAAAAATGCATCATCATCCCTTTTGGGGAGAGTGATGTCCCCACAAATTATCACATTGATAATAAGGCACTAAGCATGCAGTCAATTGTGAGGGACTTGGGCACCCAGGTTTATAGCAAACTGACTTTTAACCACCATATTGCCTCTGTTGTATAGAAAGTTTCTACATGGCCCACCTCATTAGTAAGGGTATCTCATCCAGGGACAAGGTAGTCATAACATCCCTGTATACTTCCCTTATGAGACCCATTGTTGAGTACAATGCCCCCTTTCGGCATGTACCTCACAATGCACATGCAGCAGCTGGAGAGACCACATAGGTTCCTCACAAGGAGAATCCAGGGCCTCAAACATCTACCCTACACAGATAGGCTAAAAGCCCTGTCTCTCTACTCAGTCTCCTACAGACTCCTCAGAGGTGACCTCTGTCTGGCATACAAAGCAATCTCAGACCCTGCCCTGATGGGACTGCTGCATATTCGAACGTCAAGCTACACTCGAGTAACCTGCACGCTCGACCTAAACCTGGTCTGTGACATCAATAGGACTTGTTGATGGGACAGATTTGTGTCCTAGAGACTCCCCCTTTTGTGGACTAGACTCCATCTCCATGTCAAGCAGAGTACCTCATTAAACCTTTTTAAGTGCAACCTGGATAACTGGATGGGGAACAGAAAATACACCCCTGGGATTCTACCTGTGTCCCGACTGGACAGTGACATAGGGTGCTGACTTGTTGGAAGATGGGCTAAATTCTTGGCTAGGCTTTTAAGGGCCTCAGGGCCAATAGCCTAGTAACTTCCTATGATCCTGTGATCCTATGTCCTTGTGGAAAGTCACCTCTAGCAAACCTTACATACAGTTTACAGGTATGTCATATGTGTGAGTTGTAGAAACTGCCAGAGTTACCTTAGCACACACTGTATATAATCCCTTATATATTACCAACCACCTGATAGTTGACAGAGTGATATCCTCTCATGTTGTTGTACTTCCTTCCCTGTTCACCAAGTGGAGATGTTATTTCAATGTTTGTACAGTCTATATCCCCAGAACCTCAGGGAAGTGAGCTATGGCACACAGATGTTGAATGATGATTACTCTTTCTCCTCTGGGATATGTGGAAACCAGATATGGCCTCTAACATTGCATTTAGATATGTATGCAATATTCTTGAGGGAGGGACTGTGTTGCCCCTAATATATATCCTGTGGGTCTCTGAAAAGTGACTGTAGCTAGTATGCATGTCATACTTTGGTTTTCACTGTGACGGGCTCTCTACTATTTCCCTGTGGCTTCATGCTATGAGGCAGAGGTTACATATTTACTCCAAGGTATCTCCATACCTCTCAACCTCTCAGCACAAGAAATATGGACAAAGCCCAAAATAATTGGTCAACAAAAGCTCAAAAATAAGGATGATTTTAAATATTGCTCCTTTAGATGTAGGTAATTGCTAAAATGACAGAATTTGCATAATTATATATTTTGAAATATGTAAAGTCTGAAACTCAATGTCTGTCATTATTTAGTATTATTTACTGATGTCAATCCTCAATGACTTGCCAGATAACCACAAATGTTATGAGGAGCAGACCAAAAACAAAAGGTAAAAATGGGGACATTCTGTGAAAATCGTGACGGTTGAGAGGTACGGGTATCTTTGTCCACCCTGTATTGCTCTAGAATTCCTGTATCATGAACTCCATAAGTCAAATTTGGTCTGAACACTCTCCTCTTTCTAGGCCGGCGTCTGGCAACAACATCTTATATTAAAGCCTGTTGCACATACAGGTTACTGATAGCAGCAATACCTAGCATTTTTTAAGTGTGGCTGTGGCTGAATTCCACTCAGTATTAGAATTCATGGCTAAAGGGAGTGCAAAGTGTACAGATACATGTTTTGCACAGAGTGCAACATTGTTAAATGAATACTAAACAGCAGGCTTGCAGCACACACTCTCTCTCAACAAAGTAAATCCTCCATCAAATATGTCACTGTCATTCTTAAAGTTTGTTCCATAAACTGGGATAAATATGCCTGTTGTAAAAGTCAAATATTCATTCATTTTCCAATACCTAATTTGTTATAGAATTACTGCTAATTTTTAAGAATACCATCTTCGGTTTACCAACTATTTATCTGTAATACAGCCACCTTATTATTTCATACTAGAAGTATGAAACAGGCCACCACCTCATGAAGTGCATACTGTTTTCATTGTATGATTCTATCAACTTCATGAAGTATATACTTCTTCAGATTTAATGAAATCCATGTAGGTATAGTGTAGAGCCTACACAAAAGTTAACGTGTCTATGTAAGCAGTTCCCACTTGATAGCGCACCATGCATATTAATGATGGCACTTTGCTGAGGGAGAGATGTGTAACATGGTTATTGAATCAGTGTAGGAAGTGTGCCACTATCTGGGTCTGCAGATGAGTAACACACCCCCTGCACTGTCCAAGTGCATGATATCAATGTATAAAGTGTTTTGTTTTAAGTTTGTGTACTGTGGCTAACAACAATTGACACATGATAGACATCTAAAAATAGAAACCAGATGATTTTAATTTTTGAATCAAAGGTCAAGTTTAAGCATAGCTTAGTGGATTTGAGTGGCACAGTGTGGTGCTTAGCAGTGCTTAAACTTAGTTCAGAGATATATGCAAAAGTATAGCTGCATTCCACATATCCACATAGCCAAGAGGATAGAGTTACAGCCTTATGTGCAGTAGGTGCAGGCTCTGAATACAGAGAAGGGGAAATTAAGCAATTTTTTTGAAATATAAATTATGCCAATTCTTTTTAAATCAGTATCTGCTGCACTCAACTATGCTCTACTAAGCCTTACTAAGCCATGATAAGCACTGCTGAAACATCCTTTGTTTAGGCACTGCTTGGCATTGCTTGGCTGTGCTTAGATGGGTTGTGCACTGCTAAGCACTGCTAAGTATTTGCCAGTTTAAGTACTGCTCAACTCAGCTGCACTGGCTTGCACAGTGCCAAGTGCTGCGCCACATTTTTAAAAATCGCCCAATCGCATGTAAGGGTGGGAAAACAAACTATATTAAGCACAACAGGTGGGAACACATAACCAGTTGGAGTTTGAACTGTGCAGGAACTATGCAGGTGTTGGAGAGGTTGTTTGCTTCTGGGCACAACAGTGGGGCATTCTGGAGTCCAGGGGCATGGATGGACTTCTGGTGAAAGAAGAAACCACAGCCCCTGCAAGTAAGGCAACTGCCAGGTCCCAAAATAGTATTCAAAAACAACATTGACCAGCAGATATTGAAGCTAAAATTAAATAATATTATTTATTCCATATCTGTGCTAAAAAGCACATTCCATAGAGAGAAAAATCCAGACTGGTTTCGGCCAATACAATGCAGCCTTTATCTTGCACTGAAGAAGGCTGCATTGTATTGGCCGAAACCGGTCTGGATTTTTCTCTCTATGGAATGTGCTTTTTATCACAGATATAGAATAAATAATATTATTTAATTTTGGCATCACTGTCTGCTGTCAATGTTGTTTTTGGAAACTTCTCATGAAAGACCATGATGACTGGCGGCTGGGGCAGTTCCAGGGCTCAGAATGCAAGGCAAAAGCCTGGGAACAGCTGGCACATGATCTCACCAGTGCTACAGGTGTCACCCACACAAGTGAGCAGGTCTTTCACCACTATGACAACCTGAAGCATCAGAAGGGGGATCTTCTGGACAGCTGGGTCCAGGAAGCTCGAGCTGGGAATGCCCTACAAGTTTGTAAGTACTGCTAGCATTTTTTACCAATACCTAATCTGAATGTTTAATACACAGGTATGCATAATGGTGTGTGTGTTACCCTACAGCTGCAGAGCATGCAACCTAGAGGCACATGCAGGGTGCTTGTCCAGGTTGCACCATGATTGTGGTGAGCACAGATTACTTTGCAATCTATAGTCAAATAAGTAAGCTAGAGTAAAGCAGTAACTGCCAATAGGTACATACAGTAAAGATTTGTGCATTGCATTGAATATGGACACAGGCCTGTACTGTAATAAGTGACTACTGCCAACTATAGAGCAATAAACAGGGAAGACTTAAGCATTAACCCTGATAATGTAAATGAAAGAAAGTTTCTACTGCAATAATTGTGGAATTACAGCTATATTGCAACACCCGCATTATATCAACTGTTATGCAATAAAGATGCAAATATATACCGTTATGTGCATTAAGGTACCCCTAATAAAGCTGTGTTGTGCGATTTGTGTGTAATTAGGGCTGTTTTGCATGAAATCAATTATGACATCTGCTCTGAAATAAAGACACAAAAGAATACCACTACCTGCTTCAAGGTATAGCTAATAAAGAGTGTTATGCAATAAATGTAGATTCAGAGCTGTAATAAAAGATCTGCATTGTGACACCTGTTCTGCACTAACATATGATGCAATAGCATGAACACAAAAGGTATATTGTGTATATCAGGATTGTCTTGTGTTAACCAGTGCGTTTCAGCTATATGCATCCATGCTCAGAGGTATGGTACTGCAGGCAAATATGACAGTTTAATAGCTGTAGACTGCAAATATACTAACTGCAACTGTATATGGGTGAGGTAGCAAACCCAATAATCTGATATGTTTTGTAGACTTCACAGATATTTCCACCCACCAACAGTATATTGTGTGCACCCTCATTCTATGTAGTAATGTATAGTTTACCTAGTATCTCTGTCATGCATGAATCTCATGCATGTGTGTGCAACTGTCACTGCAGTCTAGTATTAAACTGTAGTTCTATTATCAAGTAATATTTTGTTTCCTGGTGAGCTCTAGTAACATATCAGTCAGTCAATAGTCAGCAGTAGCTCAGTTTGTTAAATGCGCTGTCTGAAGTACATTTTTGCCACATGCAGACCAGGGTTCTAATCCAATGTCAAGTAGTAAGAAATATTACTGAATTAATTACATATTGCTGACAGATGTTCTCTCCACAGGAAATACAGGTAAATGGGTGAAGTAAATTATTTGTTTGTTCAGATGTAACAGAATATTAACAGCATTGACAATGAATATGATAAGACTTAATAAAATAAAGGCAAACAGTACAATAGTAATAAAAGAAAAGAAAATAAATACAATGTGTAATCTTGGTATGGTTGTATGCCTGGAATGTCTCTGAAGGATTGCCAAAGGTCCATCCCCATACCTGCCAAGGACAGCATATTAGTTGTCTAATCTATGTACTGTACAAATACATGTCTCTCAAGTGTCACACTGTCATGGACTGTTAATTACTGTTGCATAATCCCTCTGTCACAGATGTAATATTGACATGATTATGTCAATAGGACAGTCAGACTACATCAGTCCACAGTGCACCTTGGTAGTTAAATAGGTCCACCTGATGTGTAAGTGTTCTCTGTAGTTGTGTACCTGCAGGTGTTACTGATTGGCCCAAACTGTCCCATGTGGATAGCTTGGAGATATGTACATGCTACAAAAGCTATAGGATACTGTTATACATAAAGCAAGGACAGACCTGTAGAATATATAGCAGTACTGTTATTAACTATATAGCCTGTACCAGTATTAGTGGACTGTTTGTGTCTCTCTCTCTCTCCCCACCCCTTATCTTCATCAATGTTTATTATTGTTATACATTGGTTATGGTTTACTATTAACATATGTTGTCCTCTAAACATTATTTTGGGGCATGTGTTAAATTATTGGCATGCTGTTAATATACTGACTGTTATGTTATTTTGAAATACTGACTATTATGTTATGAAGTGTTGTGTTCCATATCATATGCAGTGCTATGTTACTGAGAGTGCCCCCGCTTCTGACCCTGCACCACCCTATGGTGGAACCACTTCAGGGGACAGGGCCCACCCCCCCAAAAATTGTGGCAGAGGGGCGGTAGTCACCCAAGTTCAACTACTGGCCATGGTGTGCAGGATTGTGCATAGCAGCTATGAACAATGCCTGCACCATATTGAGGGTAGACTTGACAACCTGGTGGGGCCTGTTGGCCCATTGGCCAGCCTCCAGCACATCCACCTTCGGGGCAGTGAAGGAGCAGTGTCTTGACTGCCCAGTGAAAAGGAGCTCAGTCACACTGCTGCCATCTGGGGACACATGCATCTCTGATTCCGCAACACCCTCCCTGTCCAAGGTGTTTACCCCCTCATGTGTCACAATACCACCCCTGTATGCTGTCTTGTCTTTCTTGTCTGCAAATGCAGCCTCTCCTACTCAATGTATCTCCCCACACATACCTACATCCCTTCACCAACATTCCACTCTCTCCTTAAAAAACAAAAAAGGGCACCTGTCCTATAAAAATATATCTCCCCATACATAGCACTCCATCTGCATGTGTCCAATGGACACAACTAATTGGATCCAATTGACTTGACAACACATTTATGTTGTCCTCGCCCCTCTATTTGGGGTTTGAAGGTCCAAATTCATGTATAAAGTCTGTAATAACTGCACAGCTGTTGCTGTACATGAAGCGGAAACTGTGGACATTTCCTACACCCTTACTGCACAACCCTACCTGCCTTTCAGTATTTTTCCCCCTACCTTCCCCCATTTCACCACTGTCCTATCAACCCCTTGTTCTTTTCTTTATTAATTTTTAGCGCAGGATTACTTGGAGCCTGCACAAATCCACTCAAATATGCTTAAAAGTGCTTTAATGATCATATGTGTTTCTCACAGTGTTAGGCATATCTGCAAAATAATTAGCACTGCCACATCTCAAATCCAGGCCCAATGTCAGCTGCAGCATAGAGCATTAGCCCAATAGGCCACTCAGCTCTGAAGACAGGTGTGTCCAGCAAAATATACTGAGTGCCACTGATAGACTGCAAGTACATAGTATGGGAAAATGGGTGTGTACCTGGGACTGTGCTGAAAACACTACAGCAGTATACAACCAAATACATAATAATGGATGAACCTGTTAACTGTACAGATTGTTGCAGAATGTCCAGAGTTTTGCTCACTGTTTTTTGCCAAGATGATATAAATTCTTATTTTAGTACCAAAGTAGTGTCAAGTCAGTAAAGACTGCGGTTAGAAAATTACAACAGACATTTGAGTTTCACACCTCATAACCTTCTGAAAACACATGCTAATGCAAAACTTGTTATTCTATCAACATTCTAAGTTTGTAAGTGCAATATTTAAAGATTGTCCCTATTTTTGGGCCTTCAGCCCACTATTATTTATGGCTTTGTCTAGATTTCTTGCTCTAAGAAATTGAGAGGTATGATAACAGGTAATTATTCTCTTTTATCAGCAACATCTGTAAACACACATGCTAAGGCAGCAATGGCAAAGTACATGTGTACAACTGGGACCTGCTGCATAACAACTGCCTTTGAAAGCCATGTATGTAATGATGGATGCAGATGTGTGTCACAGACTGTATGTATATGCACATATACCTTCCATATACACCTGCTACAGCACTGACTCAGTAGCTCAGTCTGTTAAATGCCTTGCATGTAGTATATTTTGCCACCCACAGCCTGGGTGTAAATTCAGTCTGTTGAATATCAATTACATTCTTGTGAACACAGCAAGTAATGATTCAATCATGCAATTTTAACCCACAGAGGTTGCTACTACTGCATTAACTGCTACCCATATTTGCAAGTCAAAGGCCTATAGGTAGGGACACACTGCACATATTTGTATAGCCAAACTATATGCCAACTACTACTCTGTGATTGGCACTGTTACATAACAGATGTACCCTACACACATGCCTAGATTGGACTGCTAAGGATACCCTTACGCAGGCTCTGCTGTGACGACACAGCTGACACTGCTACCTCAGTTACACATACAGCTTGCTGTCCTCCAAATAGTTCACACTTCTCCATGTGTCCTAGGCTGCAACAGCTGTATGATAAGCTAGATGCTGCAGAACTACCATACCTCACAACCCCCTAGAACAAGTGATCAAGACAACACCACACAAAGGGTGAGGGGTAAAGGTCTGGTGACAGGGACGTGTTTCACAGTTTACCCCTACAAAGATAGCGAGCTGACAGAATAGCAGCTACTGCATCAGCATGCATATTCTGATGGGTATGACATCTGACATTCACATTTCTCCCTTTCTTTACTGAGATAATCACAATTTCATGGAAGAATGGCTAAATATATCATGCAAAACTGTGAAAATACCTCAGGTATCGCAACAGTGGACATCATTTGTACCTACCCTCCGTGATGCTGTAGTCTCCACACCTCACTAATGTCCATCACAAAGACTAAGAAAGAGACCAAGGTCTACATGAAGCCCTTAAATAGTGCACTGTGGTGCCATGTCATTGGCTAATAAAAGTGCAACCCAGCTGTTTTGGATGCAATTAGCAAGTCTAAGTCGTGGATTGGTGCACAGGCAATTACCTGTTAATGAGCATTCCCTACATAAGCAAGCAACTGCCTATGGTGAACAAGTCTGTATGTTGCTTTACTCAGACACACCATGGCATAGCAACCTGCTTGCAGAGGATTTGGTCAAAAAAGGATTACTTCACTCTAACAAGTATGTAATACATGTGCCCATATAATGGGATGCAGATGAGGGGATGGAGGGATGTAGAAAAGGGATCACAACGGTAAGCCTCTAATACATCTATGGTATTGACATGTTGGTAATACTCTGCTGTCCAACAGCTACAGCCTGTTACTTCCTCCTACAATGGCCGGTTCCTGTAGGAAAGCTAGTGGATCACCATTTAGACATACTGACAATAAGTAAGGGTGTACACAGGTGTAATATCAAATGATGTACTGTTATTCACCTCTCCTCAGTTTGTCAATATCACACAGAGAAATAGTTCAGACATTGTAAAGGTGTCCCTGACTGTCCCTCTTGTGGTCTGGCTAGGGCAATGTTCTGTTGACTTTCATACCTCATTGCTTGAGAGCTATGGCTAGCATACCTGTCAATCCCTTACAGCAGGAATTCAGGTCATAGCCATTATTAGTGGGGGTACACAGGCCCAAACTCAGCAACAGAGTGTACATATTGGCCATACAGGTAAGACTATGAATAGACTAATGGATATTTCTGCAGTGTAAGTGTGTTCTGAGTGGTCTGGCATGTGACACCCCAATCCTCTATATTCTGACTACAACTTTCAATAATTGGCCAAGTGCTTGCCAGACATCCACATGTTTGTGCCAAAAGGACCACATCTATGAGGCACACATTTACATTCTGCAAACATCTGTGTAGTAGAGAGGTATGATGCCTACAGGGATAATATACTACGGCAGGTTTGCATTGCTGTCTGTCATTGTGGTACACTGGTGTTGCTGATCTGTCCCCATATAGATGTTGTAATAGAACAGACCTGTTTGTTTGACAGTGGCTGTATAACATAGTAGTGGGACTTTGCTTGTAGGGGACACACCACGTTAGACTGCAGTGATGCATATAGCAACATACAGCAGACTGTCATGGCACACAGGACATAACCATTATTGCTACTATCTTAGTGAGACACACACGTGTATGGTGTTAACAGACTTTGGGGTATGATGTGTGAGGGAGCAGTGGATAGTGCACCCATTTTGCTTGTGCAGAACCTGTACATAGTGGATGTACATGCATCTGGTCCTGTCATGTGTTTGCCCTCTTGTTGCCTTTCAAGAATGATGTATCACAAGAGGCACCCAGCATTTAAAGCCACAGAAAATAATGTTATCCTGGATGGCCTCAGGCTGCATCACCACATTCTGCTGTCAAGGAGTTGCCAACATCATGACTAACGTGCAGTACAGTGGACTAACCTCGTCATGGCAGTGAACCAAATTGGCCAACAGGACGGGACTTGTGAGCAGGTTCGACACCAAGCCACAGATATGGTCAATTCAGCATGACAAAGGGCAGCTGTTGTGGCCAGGGATCGTGCTGCCACCAGTGGAGGACCTGCAACAATACAACCACTCTCGGCCACAGAGGAATTCCTGGTGAACCTGGGATCAGCCACCAGCTCCCATGCATCGCCACATACATCCTGGAGGTGGGTGCCACAGCATCCACATCAGAGGAGCATCCAGGTAAGCTTACTGTGTTCATCAGTGTCATACTGTATCAGTCATTGTGACAAGCTCTGCATACCAGTACACAGGTGTCAGGCCTATGTGCATTGAGGGGGTCTGGTTTTAATGCACAGTTGTGCACACATACTCAGAATGTCAGCAATGTAGGCAGTAACACATTAGCTACTGTACATGTGGATAAACACACACATTATCTTGTAACAATGCAACATGTGGTATTGCTCACAATACCTCTCCCTTACATTTTCATAGGTACGTCAGGTGTGGCCAGGATCCAAGGTCCTGTACCTGGTAAGTGTGTTACTGTTGATTGACAGATTGTATATACCCTAAGAATATTAAGAGCTACCATGTTGCCCTAGGCACAGCTGTTATGCATAGCCAGAGTAGAATAGTTGCATGTTCCATTTCTGAGCAGTTAACTGAAGTGCATAAAATGGGTAATCACAGCCATGTATTTTCAGGAACAGTAACACATTTGCACTTGTTGAAAAAGTCTATACAGTCTGCTATACAGGAGGCAATCACTCCAAGATGCATGTTCACACATAATAGGGAGATGGTTCATACCTGGCACACTGATACTACAAGTGGCATATTATGCTCAAGAAAGGTGCACTGTGTTTTATGTGCAGATCTATCAGATACACTGTCATATTGCTTATCTTACAGGTGCATTGTACTGGCAACATTAACC
>NC_056736.1:296729134-296794134 GCF_019279795.1 Protopterus annectens | reverse complement strand
TGGAGTAAGGTGTCAGTCCCTAGGACACTAGGTTGTCAGAGCATGTGGTATGCATTGCCTCTTGGCCAAGGCCAGGGCATACTGGGCATGCCTACATCTGCATACAGGGACAGCCTCAGGGGGTTCCTCTTCCGATTTCCCTATTGGTGTGGCTGTGGGGACCTAGGCACTAATGGTGGGGCTGTGTGTCCCTTCCTTGTGATTATCCTGCCAAAGCTGTTTCCACAGGATCATATTGTGTAGCATGGGACATGCTGTGAACATCTGTGCACATGTGGCTGGAGAGTACTGCAAGGCTCCACCAGATATATTGAGGCACTGGAACCATGACTTGAGCATCCCAAACACACACTCTGTGATCTTCCTAGTTTGTGCGTGTGCCTCATTATGACATTCTTCGGTAGGTGTGTGGGCATTTCTGATGGATGTCATCATCCTTGGTTCCAGTGCGTAGCCAACATCCCCCAGTAGGTGGCCATATGGGATGTCTCTCCTGGCAAACATCTGGTACAGCTGTGATGCATGCCAGATATGGGAGTCGTGATAGCTACCAGGGCTGCCAGCACACACATTTATGATAATGCCCTGGGCATTGCACATGACTTGGCAGTTGGAGTGATACCCCTTGCAGTTAATGTAGACTCTACCCTCCTCAACAGGCAGTGCTTTGATGTGGACATGAGTGTAGTCTATGGCACCCAGTACCTTAGGGTAGAGTGCTACATAGTAGAAGAGACTCATACTGCTGGCCTCTCCTCAGGGGTGCAGAGTAGGTAAATGTGCTCACTGGCATGTGTCATTGGCTCTGGGTCTGAGTTGAGGGCAGCAGAGCTTGATGAGTTCTTTTAGTATGTCCCTGTTCACCCTGTAGCACTCTACAATCTCCAGCTCATGTAATCCTGGAAGGTGACCCTGGGCCTGAACATTCTTCTCCTTCTCAGTCTAGGCATATTGTCAGCAGCAGCATCAGTACTGACCTCAGCATCTAACACATACAAATGTAGCAGAGCTGCAGCAGCCCCTAGCATTCTCTCAGTTAAAATTCCCAAGTCTGCACTCCATTGGTGCAGAGTATGGGGAAAATCAGATTGATGGGTGTATGCATACTTTATAGTGCTCTACTGCAGATACAGCCTGTGTGATTGGCTAACTATGATGCAGTCCACCTGCAAAGTACATCATTCAGGGGTTGGAATGGCCCAGTTTTAGTGGAACAGGGGTCATCAGTCATTTATATATGATTGGCTTTCTCAGCCAAGTACTTTTTTTTTCTTTTTGTTTGACAGTCTTGCTTGCTAGGCACTGCAGCGTGGTGCACAAACCTGCTCCTCAGGTATAAACAATGCTCAGCAGTCAATAGAAACACCCCCCATGTACAGGCATGCTCAGCATAGCAGTGCACCATGCAAACATGCTCAAACACATTGAAAACAGCTTAAATGCACCCCAAAGCTAAACAAAGATAAGCACTACTAGACAGACCCCCCTTGCTCAGCTGAGTGGCACCTTTTGCCCACCGTGCCACTGAGCTCAAATGTCCTTAAAGAAATTGAGACACTCCCCCTTTTGATATCCGCTACCTCTTATGTAGACACCAACATGTTTCTGGGGCTACACAGGTTTGATCTGCGGACACGGATACCCATTTTTGCTATTCAGTAACCCCAGCTCATTTGCATACAGACACAATCTGGATGCTACACTATTCCAGAACCTGCCTCCTTAGCAACCACAGACATCTACCATTGTACAAACTCCATGCAAGGCTCTATAATGCATTAGTGTCAAAAATTTTATTTTTTCAATTTGACACTTAATTTTTTTTTTTTGCATAACAGCATGTTTGCGCACTGCTGCGTGCCACACAAACATAATATTGGTATTAAAAAATAGATTATTTTATATTATTCTCCATTACTTTTTGGACACACAGGCATAGTTTTCAACATATCTGTGTCTACTTTGCTATCTCTGGCCTTCTAACTGGGCTTTTACAGCCCCTGTTCAATTTTTAATTTCATGTACATGGAATTTTTCTGTGTACACTTCAGACACCAACACTGAATCTGACCAACTGCCTATCTGCTTGCTGGATTGCTCTACACCCTCATTTGCTGCAATTCACCTGCTTATGAGGTGATTTGCATGCCATGGACACTTTTGCATTGGCATGCTCGTGCACGTCCCTCAGCTCTGTTGCTCCGTGCCACTATACCTACATGGAAAATTAATCAGTGTAGGCTTTGCTGAATTCCCCCCACTGTTTTCATTGTAGGAGTCTGTCAATAAGTTAATTTCATGTTACATTTGAAAAATCACCTCACGTCATACTTGTATTATGAAAGTGCTATAGAACATAGGGCAGTTCTCCGAGGTCAGTATTCTAAAATGTTGCTATATATTTACTAATAATCACCATTGTTATGTCAATGTATTTAATTTGGCAAGTTACTTGGTGACATACAGTACTAGACATACAGCATTCTGTAAATCTTTGCCTGAAAAGCTATCACATTTATCTGAAAATATGTCATTATTGCTTGGTTTAAGGCAGCATATAGTATAATGAATACAGAAAACAGGCTGCTTTATAGATTCTTCGGTACTTACATATTATCGCGACCACACACATTGTCAGCTTTCTCTCTGGCTATCTAGCACGTTCATGTTCATATTCTAAAGCGTCTAAAGTGTATGTACAGCTACCAGAATGACTGTGTCTGGTTTGGCGATAATATGGAGGAATGTATACTACACCTGACGTTGTTTTACCTTGGAGTATTCCCCCCTGTTGTGAAGTATATCAATCTAAGAGTTAGTACACATATTTAGCATGGTTGTGAGGGCACAGATTTCAAGCAAGTTATCTAATCTAATATGATTGCATTGGAAAATATTGCAGAAATACAGAAATAAAGCTGATAACAGTAGAAGCTGACTTTTTTTCCTCAAAACAAAACATATTCAGGCAAGCTCTTCTGTGACACTGTTTTCCAAGGGGAAGTGTGGTTGTATAACAGCCAACCCAGAAAGTGTCGCCAAGTGTGGTTGTGATAATACTGTCTTAAAAAGAAAGTGTCTTCTGCTTATGTTTTCAGCATAGTTGCGATAATACTTTTTTTAACGCAACCATGCTGAAAAAATAACTCCACAATTGCATACAACAGTTTAAAAGAGTATGGTTAACATATTATCGCAACCACATATTCTCAGCATTCATGGCATTTTTGGCAGCATGGTAGTTCACTGAGAATGGAATGTTGCTGAGAATGCCTTGGATGCTGAGAATGTGTGGTTGCAATAATACGTAAGTACCGTTTCTTCAAGACATCATTTCATTTGTTCAGCCTCCATTTGCTTGCTGCATGATTTTGAGCAAGTCATTTAACTAGACCATGCTCCTTGACTGAGACTGACTGCGGGTCATTTTTCTCTTACAATCAACAAATATGAATAAATAAATAAATAAATAGATAAATTAAAAACAAACTGCATGCCCTGCTAATCACCATGCTGTGCACATTTTCCATGCACAAGCAGGACAGGATAGCTGTACCAAGCCTGTAGTGTTGCGCTACTTACTACTTTCTTGCACTTTTGTATACAAACTGCATATTAGTGGATGTTATGAGGGAACTGGCACTACAATTAAAAGTGCTATAAACTGGGATGTGTCTATTGGGGTGCATTACTGTTTTAGGAAAAGTAGCTGTGAAATATATCCTAATTGATGAAAGATATACCATAATCACATGCGCCCACATAAGCATGTGCAAGCAGGTCCACATGCACAGGTGCATCCGCGTATACAAACACAGAAATATACCCATATGGGTGGGTGGGTGTGTGTGTGTGTGTGTGTGTGTGTGTGTGTGTGTGTGTGTGTGTGTGTGTGTGTGTGTGTGTGTGTGTGTGTGTGTGTGTGTGTGTGTGAGTGTGTGAGTGTGTGTAAATCCACATGCCTAGGAAACATTTTCATTTATGGTCATATTAGTTCTAGATTATGTAGTGCATTGTGGTAAAATGTTAACTTGTAGAAGGTGTGTTGCAATCTATGATATGTGTTTTAGTAGAGAAGGGAAGTTCAAAGAAAAAATTATGTTTCACTTGGTAATTCAGAAACATGTGAAAGACCTACATATTCAGTCAGCTTTTTCAGCACAGGATCTTACTTGTTTTCACATTTGCACATGCTGTTGTCAACATTCCAGTATGACATAACATAATGTTTTGGCAGGCTGAGAGGCTGAGCAGGTGAATTAGCTGTATTTTATTAAGAAACGTGATACATGGAATGAAAAATGAGAGGATGAAAACATAAACACGGGCATCAGATTTGACATCTTGATGTTCCTGTTCTACATATTCCTGTACCTGTTGAATGAGTTTCAAATCTAGTTTTGTGTTTGATAACCAAGCTGGGCACTTTTCAACTATGTTAGTAACAAGACAAAAGAAATTATAGTTTCCATGTTTCACACGGGTCTACTTTATGCGCTCGAAACACGAAAAACCTGAATCCAAATAGTGCGACACATAAAAAGCGAACCGCACAACATTTAAAACCTCGAACCATCATAGTCGGGCCAACCCACCACCCGCAACACACTACCTACTCAAACACAATAAAAAAACACATGCATACACTAACCAAAACCCTACTTCTAACCCTAAATTAAAGCACCAAAACCCTACTGCTAACCCTACACTAAACCCCACATCCACAACTATCTATGCACTATCCTTACCCCTCCCTAACCCTAAGGTCTGTAACTACTGCACACTTCCCCTACGGAGCTATACCCAAACAAACTAAATATTCCACACACATACATTTAACAAAACCCTACACTAAACGTTACATACATTACCTACACAAAACCTTAAATACACTACCTACCTATGCACTTACCTTAACCCCTCCCTAACCCTAAGGTCCATAACTATCGCACACTTACCTTACGGAGCTATACCGCAGACAGGCCAACTATGCAAATTCGATATTTCCACTTTTGCGGTTTTGTTCGTTCGAAGTATTCGCAGTTCGCTCTTTACGTGTCGCGCTATTTGGATTCAGGTTTTTCAGCTTTTGAGCATGTAAAGTAGACTCCTTCACACATAGTAAAAAATGCTTTAAAGGTTTGTACTGACTAAAAGAAAAATAAACAAGTAATAAATATGTCAATTCATCACCTGGCTGTACTAAAAAGTAGGTTGATACATACACCAACACAGCAAAACTACAAATAAAGAAAAAAGTTACTACAAATGCCATCACCACCATTTATTTAAGAAGCCTAACACTAGATTACAAGCTTGGCTAACTTCAGTAACACCATTCATAACAAACATATACCATCTGTGGCTATGTCTGTTTTTTCAGATAGGTGTCTGTGAGTCACAAGCAGTAAAAAGTAAAATGTTTAGAGTGGGTATCTCCTGTACTTGCATATATTCCCAGCCGTGAAGTATTCACGTAATGATCATCTAATGGGCATGAATTTCTCAGTCTCACAATGTGTAGGTGATTGAAGTTCCAGGTGGCTGTCACCAAGCCATACAGAACTCTGTCTCTACTTGTAGGTTAATCCTAGATTTATGAGGTTTGTTTCCTACAGCCGTACTGAACCTGCAATTGCAGAAGTCTTCTCCAATGTGGAGTTTGAAAGCAAAATAAGGGTAGTGTTCCAGGTACTGCTGCCAAAAGATCTAGATACAGAGCAGGCAGTCAGCTCTTTGTCTGGAAGCCATTTATTTATTTATTTGTTTGTTTATTTCATTTTGTTTACCAGGATAGACCACTGATCTGATTTGCAGGTTCATCCCAGGTAACATACACACTAATAACAGTAAAGTAAGATTAAAAGTACAATGAAATGACACAGTGTAGTAACATAGCATTTACATTTGACAATATTGTTCTGGTGCCAAAGTCACAAAATGGCACATTTTATTTTCAAGCAATTATAGCTAGCAAATGTTGGAGATGAATGTTTCAGTGATAACTATGAATGTTTATTCAATATTCTTACAGTTATATGTGCAGGTGTACTGAAATATTTTGGTAATTTGCTGGAGAATTCCAGATGCATGTTTATTTGTTTCAGTTAGCTATGTTTGAGTCCTAAGCATGAGACTTGAATATCAGTTCAACAAGTCTAACAAAATAGTCAAGAGCATAAAGTTTTAAGGTCTTTCATGGGACTTCCATCTCAGGGCATGACAAGTCCTCTATGGCATATGCTTTGTCATCCTTTTCTTACGCCCAGTGCAGCATGAATGATTTGCCTAGTTAGTTTGTTCTTTGAGTAGCCTATTCTCAAGAAATTGTAAAATCATGGACTGGCTTTGAGGTAGTTGCTGCAGGATCTTGATTATTAAGGATGGTGCGTACAGCATATGGCTTACAGAATATAGCAGTGTATTAGGTCATAAATATTGGCTATAAACTAACTTGTCGGAAATCCATTAATAAAGACAGATAATAGGTGTCCCAGGATTGACTTAGGTGCACACGTTTTAGTGGGACTGATTGGATAATGTTGCCTGTCGTGACTTGGCATTTTCTTTTTATGATAGCATAAGAGTTGGATGGTCTACCTGCAATGGCACTACCAGATAGTGTAAGAGAAGGATATAGTCCATCACAGCAAAATGTTTTGCTGAGTACCAAAGACACCCCCTGTGAATTGCTCCTTGTCCACACCAAACAAAATGGCAACTGTTAAGCATGGAGAGTGCTGTCATAGTGCTTCTCCTTTCTCCTTGAAGCCATCTCATGCATCCATCATTAAAATCGTTTTCACTGACAGAGTTCTGTATCTGATTGGATACTGTTTTCACAAAGACTAGTGAGACCAGGCAGAATCAAAGTGAGTCAATAGTGTTATAAGGGAGGCTGTATCCTTGAAGTTTGGATCATGGTTGCACATCTCAAGCTATCAGGGAGTCTTGTGTCAATATATAACATAAGGGTCTCATTATGAAGATACAGGAGAATCTCAAGCATCTAACTCATTATGGCCAAGACTTCTGTGCAGTGGGACACCGGCTAACATATTTTCTGTTATTTTCTTTTCTGGTAGCTCTGAAAAGGAATTGTGGGATTCATTTCATAAACCTACTTATAAAATTCCTTACAGTATTGACAGATGCCAACAATGTTTTGGCTAATTTGGAATAAGTTTGGCTATACTAAAAATGGCTCTTGGGCTGATAGCCTAGTAACCACTCTATTTCTACTTATAATTGCCCTAGTTATGTCAATGTATTTAATTTGGCAAGTGACTTTGTCTCATGCAGCACTAGACACACATCATTCTCTAATTTTGTTGTCTCAAAAGCTATCAGATATTTCTGAAAATATTTCATTACTGTTATTTATTACTTATTATTATTTATACATATTATTTCTGAAAATATTCATATTATTAATGGCTCGCACTACATAGCCTATGAAGCCTCCCACACAACCCAAATCCTAAAGGGTTCACCATCCTCACTTCTCTATTTTTATTAGGATTATATTTTATTTTTTTTATTTTTTTTTTTGAGAGCCTTCTTATGTTATGTTAACTTATTAACTTACTATTGTTTTGTCAGCATATGTGTTTATGTAAAATAAATAAAATAAATAAAATAAAATAAATAAATTACTGCTCATCAGGTATGGCACAATACTATACTTCAGTTATCTGCAGCAATATTTTTGTAGTACATGCTGCATAATGTGGTGCTATCTAAACCATTATAGCAACAGGAGAAATGTTCCTGCAAGGCCCAGCATAGCAGTAGGACCAGCAGCGGAAAATCAGGCTGAAGAGTCTGGGAATGCAAAAGCAGCAGCACCACCACCACACACAAGGCAGAGGTCAAGACAGTATCTGTTCTTCAGCTATGGCCCAACCAATCACAGCACTGAACAATAAATGATGGATACTGTACCACATCCAGTCTATGCAAGACAGTGCATGGACTGGCCATGCTGCACATCAGACATCACCTGAACCATGTAGGTTAGAGGGTGGATAGGGCACAGTCATCAGCACTTGCACCAATGGTTGGGATGACATATTGACAGCTGATAGCAACACTATAATATAAGGGAAGGGTCATGACAGATGAATGCAGTAACCACATACTTTGCTAGGAGGTTGTACAGAGTAAGAGATCCAATTTTCCAGTGTTGAAATTCAGCTGATGTGTCCACTTTGGTGGTCTGCAGTCTCGGGTCTGATGTTGACTGTAGCAGGGAAAATATAAAACCAAGGGGCTGAGAGTGTGTTTGTCCTCTGACACTGTCTTCCATAGCAGCAGCCTATTGAGCATCCACCTACAAGATGAGACAATCTGCAAGTGTAGGTGTTGTGTTATATTTTGCCACATCTTATAAAAAGAAAGGGTAAAACTATGAGAATATTCACAAGTTGCCTGGTGAGGGGTCTCCGGTGTTAAGCATGAGGAATTTTGGCAACCATGACTGTGTGACTGCTAATAGCCAGTGGTGGAAGGCTCTCTGACCATAGTTGAAAGGAATGCAGTCTCAAGAACTGTTATTGTGGTTTACATAGGGTTAGCATGGACCCAGCCACCTCATATCCAGACTCACCCCTTTCCATGGACTGCATGGCTTGTAAAGGCAAACCAAAGGGGGTTATCGTGTATCTCACTGAAATACCTATGGAGCCAATATTTGTCACACGATACCTGAGCATCATGTTCATCATCATCATCATCATCATCTACATCATGTTCCTATACATCATGTCATCGTGCAGGTGTTGCATACAATCATACAAGCCATAAAGCATACCCACAATCTCCAAAGTGCAATTTGTAGCATCTGCATGTGCCTGGATCACTGATCTACACATTCGGTTGTTAATGCTGAGTTGTACCCAGACCAGAGACTGACCGTCCACACATCTCCAGTATAGTGAGTGTACTCACCTCAGATGCACAGGTAATATCAGACAATGTGTGGGCTTGGAAATAATGAGGAGCCTGTGTGGGGTTCACAGTTATTAGAGGACTGTCCTGCACTGGTGATGTTGTGGTTCCAGCCTGTGCCTCCACAGGGACATGGAATGTTGTTGATGTAGGTGAGCCTTCCCATTACAGTGTTGCAAATGAAGCAATTTTGTCATCAGACAGTGTTACATGCACATTGCTGTCGTTAGCCACAGGAGACTTGCTGATATCTGGCAAGTATTTGTTCTATTGTGCTGATTCCTCCATCAGCAGAACTTGTGAAAGTCTAAACACTCAATACTTTTGACATCACTCAGAAATATGCAAGGACTACATCAGAACATGTTAGAAAATGCTAGACATGCAGCACATGAGGACCTGCATATCTTGACATATGGATTGCTGCAGCTGTAGCTCAGTTACCTATAAGGACAGATTGTAGAAGAACTTTGGTAAATCAGTCTCATAACGTGCACTCAACTGAACCATATAATGTTTTTTCTGGGTAGTACTTAACTGTTGCATCACCTAGTGTCATTACACTGTTCATTGCTAGTCCATTGTCCACATCCTAGCCACTCCTTTGAGTATGAGGGTCCACTTGTCCTCCTCATTCAAGGGCAGAAGAAACTCCCCCATCACTGTCAGCTGTTTTGGTGGTAGAAATGTTCTTGACAATATCCTGTGCCTTATCCTTTGCAGAGTATCATATTGGTCACCCTACTTCATGTCTATTGCAGAAACTGATTATGGCTCTTCACAACATTCATATCCTACAGTGCCTCAGCCACAACTTATCCCAATGCAGCTTGCCCATGGCACCTTTGTCCATGATATACATCCAGTTCATGTGAAGGGTCTGCAGTAATACATCATTATCTGGTTGGCGGACTTCTCTAGCTATTGCCTCTCTTCAGGACCCATGGCAAGGCATGTATATCTGTCAGTTACAAATTCCAGTGAATGCTCATGTCAGGTAGTGTGTAGATGTCATCCACATATGACCACCATCTCTCTTCCACCATTCTGCAGCAGGGTAGTAGGCCCCTGCATTGCTATGCACAAACTCCTTCCATGTACACTTTGCTGCTGTGTGTATGGGCTCCTTAAAACCCTTCCTACTTCTTCTTATTTACTCCATGTAGTCATATGCACACCCTGTTGCCCTCCACCTTACAGTGTGTTGCTATTACTACCATTCTACATGGGCTTCTCATGTCCCTTCTGCTCTCTCCTTCCCAGATACCCAAAGCCCATTGTCTGCACCACTGCCAGAGCTGAACATGATAGTGTCATATCACTGTGACATGTTCTCACTCACACATGCCCCATGTGTTAATTATATTACTGGGATACATTACCAGATGGATTTTATGCCTTCACTGTTTGTATATCTGCTTCCAAAAAGTTATAGAATTTTCTATATTCCACTGAATTAATGTGTAAGCATTCTTACACAAATGATGCCCATGTATCATATCATGCTATCGCATTGCAACCTATGCAAAGTGATAAAACTTGAGGTAAACCTGCTACTTTAATGGAAATGTATATGAATTGTATAACATTCTGCTTTATACAACCTGTAAATAAATCAGTATGCACTTTCTGAAGTTTTGCATTTGTGTAAACTTAACACAACTTAATTTGAAGTGAATAACTTAAGTTTACCTGCACTGTTTATTGCTTCTGACTCTGAGTCACAGCTGAAAAAGGTGTCTGGACCTGTCTGCCTACGCAATTGCAAATAGTAAACAAGTAATAATAGACTTATCATGACAAACTAAAACACTTGAACCATCTCAATTTGGATTTATCAAGGGCAGGGCATGTTTACTCAATCTGATGGACTTTTCTGAAAAGGTCACCAAAGCAATAGATGAAGGTAAATGGTACTCACCGCATACCTGGGCCTGGCCAAAGCTTTCAACACAATCCTCCACACAGGCATAGTATAAAAGCTAAATAAACTGTGAATAAATCCCTATGTCACCCAATGGATTGTCAACTGGCTCAGAGATGCAGGAAATCAAAATACGAGAAGTTACCTCCACAAAGAAACCAGTCACCAATGGACTCCCCCGGGGTTCTATGCTGGGACCTATCCTGTTTAGCCTATACTTGCCTGAAGTAAAATCCCATACTAAAGGGCTCTGGCTAACTAGGTCTGCAGATGACTGCAAGCTTGGAACAGCCACGGAATCTTTAAATGACTTAGCCATCCTGCAGAAGGTTTGGCCTCAGCTGAAAAAGGGCACTAGCCCAGTCAGACTATCCCGGTCAACAAATGTCAAATAAATAAATAGATAAATAACTGATGCCAATATCATGGACTGAAACTAAATGCTAAAAAATGTATTATCATATCCTTTGGGAAGCCATCTACCCTAAGGAACTACCATACTGACAATACACCAGTAATAGTTGACATAGTTGTTTGAGATTCATAAGATCAAAGGAGGTTACTAGGCTATCGACCCGGAGGTCATTTAAAGCCTAGCCATTTAATCCAAATGTAATAACATAGATACTCTTGTCAATACCCAGGATTGTATTTAGTACTGACTGCCTATGTCCAGGAGGGTCGTGGGTGCTAACCCCAGTAAGAATTTACAGTGCCCTATCCACTCATCCAGGTTTCTTTTGAACAGTGTTGTAGAGGTGATCTGCTTCACATGAATTGGCAGCCTATTACAAAGATGCAGTAGTCACTGGGAGATAAATCTGTCCCTCTAGCATGTCCTGTTTAAGTCTCAGATCATATTTAGGTCACTGGAATGGGTAGCTGTAGTCCCAATTGATTTACAGATGTGCAAAAGATTCATTAGGTTTGGGTCAGAGATTGCTCTGTAAGCCAAGCATAAGTCTCCCCTAAGAAGCCTATACAGTACAGAGTATGGTGACAGGGACTTTAATCGGTCTGTGTAAGGCATGTGCTGGAGTCCCTTGATCTTCCTTGTTAGAACCCTCTGGGGTTTCTCCAATTGCTGCAGGTGCTTTGTATGGTACATGCCAAAAGGGGCATTATGCTCTATTATGGGCCTGATTAGTAATGAGTATAGAGGGCTGAAAATCTCCTTTGCATCAGAGATGATGCCGTTGTTAATCAAGTGTGCTACATAGAAAGCCTTCCTTACTACAGTAGACACATGGTGGTCAAAGTTAAGGTTGCAGTTTATTTGTGATCCCAGATCCCTTACCAGTTCATTGGTACCTAGGGCATTGTTTTTAATTTGATAGTGTGTATGAACATTGTTTTTAACCAAAGGGAATGATGATGCATTTATTTGCATTCAGTTTGAGACTGTGACTAAGTCACCAGTCGTTGATCTGTGTAAGACCCTCCTGAAGTATACTGACATTATTTGGGGATTCACTAATTACACTCCGTTTGCAGTCATCTACAAACTTGGTCAGCCATAGCCCCATAGTCTTGGCCTGAATGTCTGAGACATATATACCAAACATTAGGGACCCTAGCACTGACCCTTGTGGCACCCCACTGGTGACACATCTGCTGGTTGATGTGAAGTCACTTACTTTGATAGTTTGTGACCAGTTTGTGAGCCAGTTGGCAACCCATCTTACAACAAAGAGGTTTAAATTCAGTTTGCTAAGTTTATTGGTAATGCCTCAGTGTGGAATTGTGTCAAATGTCTTTGCCAAGCTGAGGTATATTGTGTGCACAGATTTGCCCTTGTCAATGGCCATGGTCACATTTTCAAAGAAATCCATCAGGTTTAACAGGCAGGACCTGCCCTTGACAAAGCTGAATTTGGTCAAATCCAGGGTTTGGAGGTTGCCTATGTCATTTATGAAGTCTATGATAACACATTCAATAGCCTTACAAATGAGGCTGGTCAGACTTATGGGTCTATAATTGTCCAGATCTGTTGCTAAGCCACGTTTGTGGAGGGGAATAACTTTTGCTGTTCTCCATTCTACAGGATCAAGGCCTGTGGATAAGCTAGGATTGATGAGTGTACTTAATGGTGATACTAGTTCATGTTTTAGTTTGTTTAGAAGACAGCCTGGGATGCTGCCTGGGCCCATAGAGGCTGTGTTTTTTGCCTTAGACAAGGCTTTAATGACCTGCTCTTTGGATATGTAGGGTGGGGTGGGAATTGATGGCAAGGTTTCTGATAGATTTGGAGGGGATAGGGGAGTGAAATTTTCACCAAATCAGTCTGCTAGCATGTTTGCTATCTCTGCAGGATCAGTGTGCATGATACAGTTAGTCGCTAGTTTGGCACATGCTTGGGTCCAACCTTTTAAGCTATGTACATAGCTGTAAAAGGCCTTATGGTTATCCTTGGATATGATTCCTAGGTTTTTCTCAAAGTTATCCTTAGAGGATTTGACATGTCTTATGAGCCTGTTGAGGCTGAGGAGGGTGCTTTTCTATTTTTGGGGCCTCGCCTTAGTTTTCTCAGACAGCAACTTTTTGCTTTTGTTGTAAAGTTTGTTGACGCTGGATATCCACCATGGCCACTTGCTTTTACTTGGGGCTCTGGCTTTGAATCTCTCTGGAACAACCGAGTCTATACACTTATATAAGGGATTGTGCAGTGCTTCAGTATAAGCTTTGGTGTAGTTACCACTTCCAGCTAATGGTAGGGCTTAGAATGCATTTATACCTTCTCCTAGGAGGGTATAGTTTGTTTTGGTGAGGATTTTTAGTCTGACTTCACCCTTTGTGAGTTCTGGTGGTGTTAATGTCAGTTTGAAGGCAACTGACTTTGGGTCAGATTAACTAATGAGGATCCAACAGTTGCAGAGGGGCATCTGTTTGTCATGTTAGTGAGGACCAGATCTAGCATGTTTGTTCATCTTGTTGGGGTTTGAACAACTTGTTCCTGGGCATTTGGGTTAACAAGGTCAAGGAACTTTTGCACAAGTGAGTTAGGGCTAGAGTAGGTTTTCCAGTTGACAATGGGATAATTAAAATCCCCTATTACCAGAGTATTTGGCAATATTTGTATTGATTCTACTTTGGTCAAGTAGGCCTTGTGCGCATCATGATTTATGGAGGGGGATCTATAACTAGCTATGACTTGAATGTAGATCTTATCCACAGTAATCTGAACCTGGAGTAACTCCATGTAGTTGTACATTCTAACTAGTCAGGAGGTGAATTTATCCCTAATATAGACAGAAACACTACCTCCTTTGGTTCTCACATGTTCGTCTTGTGGTCTGAAGGTATGGAAGGCATTGTAGCCTTGCAAGGCTGGGGTACTCTGAAGCCTTAAATCATCTTTCTGTGACTACACAGACATCTACATCTTCTAGTGATAGAAGTACTTCCAGGGTGTGCAGTTTTTGGTTTAAGCTCCTAGCATTTAGCAGCATAATCCTTATTTTGTTATGATTGGCAATTTTGACATCGGCAATTTTGTTTTTGAGACCTTGTCTAAAAAGGCACTGCAGGGAGGCAAAAGCCTTTGCAAGCAGCCAAAAGCCTAGTGGTAACAGGTGGAAACTGTCTCTGGCAAAGCAGCAAGGTTTGTCGACCATGTCATCCCAGGCTGACAGAAACTGGATCCCCTTTGAATGACACCAAAAACTAAGCCAATTATTGAAAGTGATAATTTTTTTATTTATACTGTTAAATCATTCTAGGTGAGGGTAATATACTGCTCAAAGCTAGGAATATACCTGCCTGGGACACATACTCAGAGAGCTCAATCATGTCTTTCTTCAAATAATCCAGTGAGGTACATCTCAGGTCTTTCACTCCATCATGAGCTGTGGCAGAGTCATAATGGTACTTGTTGCCAAGAGACCTGAGTGCATGCATGATTTGATGAATCCTGGCACCGGACAGGCAGCCGACTGTAACTTTCTCCTTATCTAACCTGGTGAGTGGGACATCTGTGTGTCTCACTATGAAGTTTCCAATGATAAGAAAATGTGTTTTTTGACTGTTGCACCTTAAAGGCTTGGTAGGTGAGACACTGGTGTTGCTATGTGTCTTGGATGCTGTGGGAACTGTGTTAGTTGTAGCAGTCTTGTGTTTTGGAGGTCTCTGTTTTTGCTTTGGAGGTCTCTGTTTTTTCAGTAAGTTTTTTGAGAGAACCTCCACATATGCAGATTTATGTGCAGGATGCATACTATGTGTATGAGTAGAGGTGCTTTGTGTCTGAGTAGTGGTGGGTAAGTTGACAACCTCTTCTGTGTTACTGTTTCGAGTGTGAGACAGCTGGGATTCAAGATTCTTGGTGTAGATACATCTCTCGCACTGTGTACTAGATTGAGTTATTAGTAGAGGCTTGTCAGTGTACATGAGGCAGTTACTACATTGCCTCAGGAGACCCAAATCAACCAGGCTGACATTAGAAACAGGGGTATTCCAGCTGTTCATAATGCTAGGTTTGAAGAAATGTTATCACAAAGTGGGTGCTTTCAGGACTGATCTAGGGGTTGCTATGTAGATAGATATTTCTAACAGGGTTTTTGGGAACTTATGTGGAGAGTGATTAACATGAGTCCATTGTGGACAAAGGGATTGTGTCCAAATGGATGTCATTGCCCCACTTTACTCAGCCCTCATTAAGCCAGTCATTGTGTATAATGCCCCTTTGACATGTATTTGTCCAGACACTTGCAACAACTGGACTATCAGAAATACTCAGTCCAAGGATCTAAACCTCTTCTATAACATCAACAGAATGGTTTTGAGGGACACATATATCTTGTAGAGGATACCACTGCTCTGGAACAGACATAGCCAGTATTAGTCACCCGCCAAACCTGCAGCCGCAGGACCCCCTGATTATCTCATGTATGAGGGTATCACATGAGGCAGCCGCAGATTTCTCCATCTTTTCTAATCCTTGTTTGGTGTTTCTTTCACATTCTCACAGCTGTAGAATGTCATTGCATGATTCTAGTCTTTTGCTTTTTTTTGACAAATTTACCTGTAAGCAGCACTCAATCAGGTCTGCTGCAGTGAAGCAAAGAACCTGACTGGCTGCAGCAGCCAATGAAACAAGTTTTAGTTTCTTGATTGGCTTTGCTGTAATCGGTGATCTGTTGGGTCAGTTCTGGGGATTATCAGTGTGAGGCATACCTCTCACCTGCCCAGATTTTTGCAGAATGTCTAGATTTTTGCTTCATATAGTTTGTTCTTCATAAAATTTGTGGTTGTCTTACAAATCATTGAGTATTGAAGTCTCTAAATAATGGAAGGCAGTTTAAGTTTCAGACTTCATATCCATGCTAAAGCAAAGCCTGCTATTCTAGCAAGTTTGTAAGTTTATATGAGCAATATTTAAAAAGTGTCCCTATTTTTAAGCCTTTGTACCCATGTTATTTTTGACTTTGTCCAGATTTTTCATGCTAAGAGGCTGAGAGGTATAGCATGAGGATGGATGGAGGATTCAGGTTTTCCTGGTGTGATCGTGGGACCAGCAAAGGAGCTATGTTTTTAATTGGCCTTGTAAGAGCAATTTCTAAAATATCTGAAAAACTGTCCTTTTAAGGGCAGTTTAAAAGGACTGAACTGGTCTGGTCTGTATGTAGGAGAAGTAAGCACAGGATTAGTAGCAGTCTTCTATCAACTGCAGAAAAGGTAAGTTGCTGGGTTTATTTTTAACTTTATTTTTTGCAGGGGGGCGAGGAAACCTAGGGAGAGGATTGTGTTACTTTTTTTGAGCAGTGGTCTTTTGCTAATATGATTTGGAGGGAGTGAGGGGCTGTGGTTACAACAGTTTTATTTTACCTTTGTCCAGATTTCTTCTGCTAAGAGATTGAGGAAGGGAAGCTTGTCTGTAATTAATGTCCAGATTTGATGCATTTTTTAGCTAGTTTTGTATAAGAATATTCATTAATGAATTTTTATTTTGTATATAGTTGTGCTGCAATATTGGTTGTAGGGGATAGTGGCTGTGAGAATGTGCAGAATGTACAGATGTTTTAATATATATCAATGCAAACCCTGTTCTGGTAGTATACGTTTGTGTATACTGATAATGTTTATAACTATGCCTGATGCTACACCTTTGTTCTATGATAATTTTTTGCTCTGTCCAGAATTATTGTCCTGAGAGACTAGGAGGGGGGTTAACAGCTGTGAGAATGTTGCAGAATGTACAGCTGTTGTTTTAATGTATACTAATGCAAACCCTGTTATACTAGTATTGTGCATACTGGCAATGTTTCAAACTATCCCTGATGGTACACCTTTGTTCTATGATAATTTTTTGCTTTGTCCGGAGTTATTGTGCTGAGAGGTTGGTAGGGGTGTTATGGGCTGTGAGAGTGTTGTACAATGTTCAGATGTTTGCTTGGTATTTGTCTTTTTTCATTAAAATGTTGGGTTATGCAATGCATTTTACTGCAAAATCTGTTATTTCAGCAGTTTGCTCATAAGCACATTGTGTTTTTTAATGTTATACCTTTTTGTTTTTATTTTGCTTTCACTTCATCCAGATTTATTGTGCTGACACACTGGAGGTAGGGGCTGTGAGAATTCTGCAGAATGTACTCTGTCTTAAGGAGTGCCAAGGGAAACCCTGTTCCAATGTCAAAGTTGAGCATAGCTAAGTTTTAAACTATCCCTGGTGTTACGCCTTTTGTTCTGCAGTTTTTTTTGGCTTTGTCTGGAATTGTTAAGCTGAGAGGTAAGGAGAGGGGTAGGGGCTGTGAGAATGTTGCACAATGTTTAGATGCTTGACCTGTATTTTTGGTCTGTTACTCATCTAAAACGTGGATTCACGCAATGCATGCTAATGGAAAAATCTGTTATTCTACCATCTTTATTAGTTATTAAGCACAGTGTTTTAAATCCCTAATGTTACATCCTTGTCTTCTTTTTGATTTTGTTTATAGGTTAGTACTAGGCTAACTGTCCTTGCAAGCCTAGCCAATTATCCCTTGGGAGACTCAAACCCTGCACCTTGTGTTTGTTTGGGCAAACAAACTAACCATTAGGCCACCCTGCCAACATGTTTTTTACCACCTCTAGAATTGTGCTGAGAGCTTGGGGGACTATGAGAGTTCTGCAGAATGTACAGATTATTTTAATGAATGCTAATGCAAACCCTGATATTCTAATATCTTTCTAAGTTTATCATAGCAATGTTTGTGACTATCCTTGATGTTACACCTTTGTTCTGTGGTTATTTTCGGCTTTGGAATTATGCTGAGTGGTTAGGAGGTTGGTAGCGGCTGTGAGAATGTTCCACAATATCCAGATGTTTGCTAGTTTTGGTCTGTTCATCAAAAATGTAGGGTCACACAATGCACGCTACTGCAAAATCTTATTATAGCATCATTATTAGTTCATAAGCCCAGTATTTTAAATTCTTAATGTTCAGTCTTACTGCAGTGCTGTCGTCATCATATGTGGGTATCAATGTCCTGTGTGTGAGACTCAGTGTAACTGTATGTCTTGTGTCTCTGTCTCGTGTGAGGGAGTCTGTGTGGGTGCCTCTCTTCAGTCTTTCTGTAGCGCTGTCTTTGTCTTGTGTGTCGATGTCCTGTGTGTGGGAATCAGTGTGGGTGTCTTTGTGTACCTCTGTGGGACTGGTTACCTTGATGCAGTACAGAGGCTTGTCATAATGTAACAACGTTGCTACTAAATGCAAGTCATTATGTGTGTGCGTGTGTGTACATCTGTGAGTGTCCACCTTGCTGTGGTACAGGGGCTTATCATAATGTAACATTGGTACT
This sequence comes from Protopterus annectens, assembly GCF_019279795.1. Taxonomy (NCBI): domain Eukaryota; kingdom Metazoa; phylum Chordata; order Ceratodontiformes; family Protopteridae; genus Protopterus; species Protopterus annectens. The sequence continues at coordinate 296,775,489 of NC_056736.1, read as the reverse complement.
AAATGCCAGTTAGTGTGCGCATGTACATCTGTCAGTGGCTACCTTGCTGTGGTACAAGGGCTTGTCATAATGTAACATTGGTACTAAATGCCAGTCAGTATGTGCATGCATCATTGTATGTAGCTACCTTGCTGTGGTACAGGAGCTTGTCATAATGTAACATTGGTACTAAATGCCAGTCAGTGTGTACCTTGTCATTTCAAAACTTTTTAATGGTCTGAATATAGTAGCACTATACAGTGATTGTTAAATGATGCTGCATGACCTTGATTGGGAAGGGGTCATGACAGCAATGTGGTCACACTTTTTATATTCCCCTGGGTAGGGCCCCCGACTTGAAACTTGCTGGGGGCCCCCAAAATGTTAGCACCGGCCCTGGGAACAGACTCCCCATCCACATTAAACAAAGCTCAGCCTGTCTATATTTAAGCACAACTTGGATCTATAGATATGTCATGAAAGATTTAGCCCAGGACTGTCCCCTGTAATACTAGTGGACATAGGCAGCTCCTAAATGCTTTAAACCATGCATGTGTCCCTTCAAACTATCTTTGGTATTGATTTCAGTTATTCTAAGCAAGGGAAATATACGATTATTGACAAAAGGATGGGTAAGACCAATCTAACACTAAACTGATTAGTTTAATACAAGCACTAAAACAGGAATTGACTAGGTTTAAAATGGCCAACATGAGTAGCTAGCCTAGTACTTACCTATGGACCTATAAATAAAATAAAATAAATAACAGAATCACAACATGGAAGTTATGCTAATGAGTTCGATAGTGCCAATATCTCTGAATCTTATTTGGAATGCATTGTGCTATGCAACCAAACTGCTTTAACCATGCTTAGTATGAATTTATGGAAGCATGAGACTGCTATCCTCAAGGCATCCTAGCACTGCAGCATTGCAATACCATGGTTTTTGCAGCAGAACAGTGTTGTACTGTATTGTTTGGTATGTGATGTCTGATCAACCATCAAGCAAAACCACTGTTGTGGCTTTGGCTTCCTCAGGCACTATGAATTACAAGGCTGCTGCTTAGTGTATTAGAAAGGTCATGATAGTCTTGCTCTTTCCACATAGAAATTTTTTTCTCCATATCTGCTGGGAATTGAGGTACCTCCTTCCTTGCTAGGTAGTTGCCTGGAATGAACTTGTCAGAGCAGTGAATGATGCCACTATATAGATGTTTTTCTTTTTAATATTGTATTACCTGTTCTCTGTGTATATTGAGGTGTGTATACTTATTTTTTAGCGTGAGTGACTGAGGAGCAAGAAGTGAACATAGTAGGATGTTGCAAGAGGTAGGTGCTTTTCTCATGGTAGTTGAATACATGTGTCATATATGACATTCCACTCTGTACCTGCTATTGCATGTTCCCCATATTTGTGTATAACATGTTCTTGGTGTTGGTTACAGAGCAGCAGTGGTCACCTTGGCATGAGTTAGGCAATATCTTTAATAATGGATCACCAGTGGTCATAATTTCTGCCTCTCATCACGGAGGCAGAAGTAGCCCTGCTGAAAGTGACAGGGAGAAGTCTCTGGTGATCTGTCTGGCTGCTTCTCAGGAATAAGACATTTTTTTTTTTTCTGATAGTGGCCCAGTGGGGCAGGAAAGTGGAGATTTATGTCCTATAGTGTGCACCAAAGGATCAAAGCCTTCCACAGTGCAGTTCAGGATTCCTAGCGCAACATTTTGTGTCACACAACTGATAACCTCCAACTATTAGGCCACCATAATCTCAGTCTGCCAATAATGTCAATCACAGAGTTAACTGATGGCTTAGTGATGCACTCTGAGCTGGTCTGGCATCTGGCCATATCCATTGCCTTATTCGTTTTCAGGTGTTCCTCTGCTTATTTTGTCATTCCCCAAACCTTGCTCCTTGCATAACACTCCCCATTTCCAGATGTCCACACTCTGTGCATCTGTGTCCAGCCACTGACGTTTCCACCTTTTGAGTCATACCACCCCATCTGTCTATGTCTATGTCTACATTTTATATTTGTCTGTATGTCCCTGCTGCCTTTTTATTTCTGTCTATCCCTTTCCTAGCCATTGTTCTCTATCTATCCCTCCAAACCTTCCTCTTAAGATACTATAAAGAGGCTAACTACCTAACAGAAGATTGCCCTTTCTTCTTGTCTGTCATCAATTATGGATTTCCATGTGTGTTTTCCTTTGCTTGCTGTAGTCCCCTTTCCTGCATTCTTCTCTCCCCACCTTCTCTCCCCATTTCTATAATGAACTAGCTTGGCATTTGTCTATGCAGATGGGTCTGTAAGAAATCTGGTGTAGCAGTTGTGTGTTTTATTGTGCATATTGAAACTCATGAGCAATGCTGTCCTAGCTTGCCTTGGTGGTGACATCTAGCACATTGGTCACATGCACATTTGTTGTGCTAGTTCTCCATTGCTCCAGTTAGCAGCACTTGTTCCTATAACACGGCCATTCTGACTTATGTCCATTTCCTAGTGTCTTTGCACTGTGCTAGTCCTAATTCATATTTTATTGGCTTTGCCCATGTCACTCTTTCTGCCTCATGTTATTTATTGCTGCACAGATGGACAGCCTTTGTCTATGAATTCAAACTGCAATTTTGTTTTTTTAATGCCTCTCTTTTGCAACTGTTATGTCCCTTGTTTAATCCATCTTTCATACAACTTTAAAATAGCAAAGTGCTTAAATGTGATTTCAACTCAGGGCCATGAGAATACCATTTATAGTACACTGTGAGGTACAATACCAATGATACAGCTGACTCCTGAGCCTCCTAAAGCATTTCAGTCCTTCTTATTGTGCAACCAAAACACTACAGGAAATAATTACTCAGCAGAAATACCAAGGAATGTGCTGTGTATGTAGGTTATTAGCATTTACAAGCATCATGGTTTGTGGAATACATATTTATGTCACAGAAAAAATTAAGAGGGTTATTCAGTAAGCACTGACACCCTTACATAGCACTAATTAGCATGAGACAGTGTTTTTAATTCCATCCTAGGTTCACATACAGGAGATGCATATGCAACTGAAATAAATATGAAGTAGTTAAACATGTATTTCAGATGCATATGTTGCACCATTATGTGAAACTGGGCTGGAATTACAAACACGGGTAATTAGTGCTACACAATGGTTCCGGCTACTACTGAATCCCTGCAGTGTGATAAAAATGAGATATCGAACAAAAAAAAAAATAAAAATATTGATTCTGTTAGTACTGGATATGCCACTGAATGAACAAGTAGCTGAAAATATATATATAAATATATATAAATAAAATATACATAAAGAAAACAAGATGAAAAAGGATCGAGTGGCTTAACAAAGATTTGAGCCCTGGACTGTCAGAATACATTTCTGCTTATGCTTTAAACTAATACTGAAGTAGCTAAGATCTAACTAATTAGGGGTGATGGGTAATACTTGTAATGAGTATTTGTTTTGGTGTATTCACATGTGGCATACTATCCAGCTCCATCACCATGGATATTCCACTGCATGGTGTTAGAAATGACACTATTTATTTATTTATTTATTGTTGTTGTTTATGGGGGAAAGTCCAGCTGGATGCAAGGCCCCTTTTAGTGGAGGCTTTCGGAGAAAAACTCCATACACATACAGTTAAAGAACAATATATTGTAAAATCACAATTTGCACATTCTGCACAAATACTAAGACATTATTTGTACGTAACAGTGATACATAAGGCATTATACATTTATACCTAATAATCATCATCTTCTTTCGGCTGTTCCCGTTAGGGGTCGCCACAGCGGATAATCTGTTTCCATTTCTTCCTGTCTTCTGCATCATGCTCTTTCACACCAACCGCCTGCATATCTTCTCTCACCACATCCATAAACCTTATCTTAGGCCTTCCTCTTTTCCTTTTACATGGCAGCTCCATCCTTAGCGTCCTTTTCCCAATATACCCAGCATCCCTCCTCAGCACATGTCCAAACCAACGCAATCTCGCCTCTCTTGCTTTGTCTCCAAAATGTCCAACCTGAGCTGACCCTGTAATATACTGATTCCTAATATTGTCCATCCTAGTCACACCCAGTGCAAATCTTAACATTTTAAACTCTGCCACATCCAGCTCTGACTCCTGCCTTTTCGTCAATGCTACTGTCTCCAACCCATATAACATAGCTGGTCTCACTACCCTCTTGTAGACCTTCCCTTTCACTCTTATTGGTACCTGTCTGTCACAAATCACTCCTGACACTCTTCTCCACCCATTCCACCCTGCCTGTACTCTCTTCTTCACCTCTCTTCCACACTCACCATTACTCTGAACTGTTGATCCCAAGTACTTAAACTCATCCACCTTTACCAACTCTACTCCCTGCATCCTCACCATTCCTCTACCCTCCCTCTCATTTACACACATATATTCTGTTTTAGCCCTGCTGACCTTCATTTCTCTCCTCTCTAAAGCATATTTCCACCTCTCCAGGGTCTCCTCAACCTGGTCCCTACTCTCACTACATATCACAATGTCATCTGCAAACATCATAGTCCACGGGTCCTCCTGTCTAATCTCATCTGTCAACCTGTCCATCACCACTGCAAATAAGAAAGGGCTCAGAGCTGATCCTTGATGTAATCCCACCTCCACCTTAAATGTATCTGTCACTCCCACCACAGTCCTCACCAATGTCACACTACCCTTGTACATATCCGGTACCACTCTTACATACTTCTCTGCCACTCCCGACTTCCTCATACAATACCACAACTCCTCTCTAGGCACCCTGTCATATGCTTTCTCTAAGTCCACAAAGGCACAATGCAACTCCTTCTGACCTTCTTTGTATTTCTCCAACAACACTCTCAGAGCAAATATTGCATCTGTAGTGCTCTTTCCTGGCATGAAACCATACTGCTGATCACTAATCATCACCTCCCTTCTTAACCTAGCTTCCACTACTCTTTCCCTTAAATTCAAGCTGTGACTGATCAATTTTATCCCTCTGTAGTTACTGCAGCTCTGCACATCACCCTTATTCTTAAAGATAGGTACCAAAACACTTTTTCTCCACTCCTCAGGCATCCTCTGACTTTCCAAAATTTCATTAAACAATCTTACATATCTTCCACTGGATTCATCTACCAACATTCCTTCTGCCCCCCCCTTAGGCAGGTGCTAAATGCTTTATACCATGCATGTGTCCCTTCAAACTATCTATGGTATTGATTTCAGTTATTCTAAGCAAGGGAAATATATGATTATTGACAAAAGGATGGGTAAGATCACTCTAACACTAAACTGATTAGATTAATACAACCACTAAAACAGGAATTGACTAGGTTTAAAATGGCCTACATGAGTAGCTAGCCTAGTACTTACCTATGGACCTATAAATAAAATAAAATAAATAACAGAATCACAACATGGAAGTTATGCTAATGAGTTCGATAGTGTCAATATCTCTGAATCTTATTTGGAATGCATTGTGCTATGCAACCAAACTGCTTTAACCATGCTTAGTATGAATTTACGTAAGCATGAGACTGCTATCCTCAAGGCATCCTAACACTGCAGCATTGCAATACCATGGTTTTTGCAGCAGCACAGTGTTATACTGTATTGTTTGGTATGTGATGTATGATCAACCATCAAGCAAAATCACTGTTGTGGCTTTGGCTTCCTCAGGCATTATGAATTACAAGGCTGCTGCTTAGTGTATTAGAAAGGTCATGATACTCTTGCTCTTTCCACATAGGAAATTTTTCTCCATATCTGCTGGGAATTGAGGTACCTCCTTCCTTGCTAGGTAGTTGCCTGGAATGAACTTGTCAGAGCAGTGAATGATGCCACTATATAGATTTTTTTTTCTTTTTAATATCGTATTACCTGTTCTCTGTGTATATTGAGGTGTGTATACTTATTTTTAGTGTGAGTGACTGAGGAGCAAGAAGTGAACATAGTAGGATGTTGCAAGAGGTAGGTGCTTTTCTCATGGTAGTGGAATACATGTGTCATATGTGACATTCCACTCTGTACCTGTTATTGCATGTTCCCCATATTTGTGTATAACATGTTCTTGGTGTTGGTTACAGAGCAGCAGTAGTCACCTTGGCATGAGTTAGGCAATATCTTTAATACTGGGTCACCAGTGGTCATAATTTCTGCCTTTCATCATGGAGGCAGAAGCAGCCCTGCTGAAAGTGACATGGGAAGTCTCTGGTGATCTGTCTGGCTGCTTCTCAGGAATAAGACATAGATTCCTTTTCTGATAGTAGCCCAGTGGGGCAGGAAAGTGGAGATTTATGTCCTATAAAGTGCACCAAAGGATCAAAGCCTTCCACAGTGCAGTTCAGGACTCCTAGCACAACATTTTGTGCCACACAACTGATAAGCTCCAACTATTAGGCCGCCATAATCTCAGTCTGCCCATAATGTCAATCACAGAGTTAACTGATGGCTTAGTGATGCACTCTGGGCTGGTCTGGCATCTGGCTATATCCATTGCCTTATTCGTTTTCAGGTGTTCCTCTGCCTATTTTGTCATTCCCCAAACCTTGCTCCTTGCATAACACTCCCTATCTCCAGATGTCCACACTCTGTCCATCTGTGTCCAGCCACTGGCGTTTCCACCTTTTGAGTCATACCACCCCATCTGTCTATGTCTACATCTACATTTTATATTTGTCTGTATGTCCCTGCTGCCTTTTTATTTCTGTCTATCCCTTTCCTAGCCATTGTTCTCTATCTACCCCTCCAAACCTTCCTCTTAAGATACTATAAAGAGGCTAACTACCTAACAGAAGATTGTCCTTTCTTCTTGTCTGTCATCAGTTATGGATTTCCATGTGTGTTTTCCTTTGCTTGCTGTAGTCCCCTTTCCTACATTCTTCACTCCCCACCTTCCCTCCCCATTTCTATAATGAACTAGCTTGGCATTTGGCTATGCAGATGGGTCTGTAAGAAATCTCGTGTAGCAGTTGTGAGTTTTATTGTGCATATTGACACTCATGAACGATGCTGTCCTCGCTTGCCTTGGTGGTGACATCTAGCACATTGGTCACATGCACATTCGTTGTGCTAGTTCTCCATTGCTCCATTAGCAGCACTTGTTTCTATAACACGGCCATTCTGATTTATGTCCATTTCTCAGTGTCTTTGCACTGTGCTAGTCCTAATTCATATCTTATTGGCTTTGCCCATGTCACTCTTTCTGCCTCATGCTATTTATTGCTGTACAGATGGACAGGCTTTGTCTATGAATTCAAACTGCAATTTTGTTTTTTTAATGCCTCTCTTTTGCAACTGTTTTGTCCCTTGTTTAATCCATCTTTCATACAACTGAAAAATAGCAAAGTGCTTAAATGTGATTTCAACTCAGGGCCATGAGAATACCATTTATAGTACACTGTGAGGTACAATACCAATGATACAGCTGACTACTGAGCCTCCTAAAGCATTTCAGTCCTTCTTATTGTGCAACCAAAACATTACAGGAAATAATTACTCAGCAGAAATACCAAGGAATGTGGTATGTATGTTAATGAAATATATACAAGCACCACCAAAAAAATTGTCACATCTAAGGTGTGAAACTAGGACCATCAGTGGCACTATGGCAGCTGAAACCTGAGAGTCTCAAGGCACATCATCCTCCCACTGCACAGCCTCATGGGTATGTAGGTTATTAGCATTTACAAGCATCATGGTTTGTGGAATACATGTTTATGTCACAGAAAAAAATTAAGAGGGTTATTCAGTAAGCACTGACACCTTTACATAGCACTAATTAGCATGAGACGGTTTTTAATTCCATCCTAGGTTCACATACAGGAGATGCATATGCAACTGAAATAAATACGAAGTAGTTAAACATGTATTTCAGATGCATATGTTGCACCATTATGTGAAACTGGGCTGGAATTACAAACATGGGTAATTAGTGCTACACAATGGTTCCGACTACTACTGAATCCCTGAAGTGAAAATAAATATCTCATAAAAATTAGATAGCGAACAAAAAAAAAAATCAAAATATTGATTCTGTTAGTACTGGATATGCCACTGAATGAACAAGTAGCTGAAAATGTGAAGACATTTTTAATTTTTCCACTGTACAAATGAGTGACTGCACAAACGTTATTTTATGAATGATGAGAAATGTGATATATATATATATATATATATATATTAATAAAATATTCATAAAGAAAGGAAGATGAAAAAGGATCGAGTGGCTTAACAAAGATTTGAGCCCTGGACTGTCAGAATACATTTCTGCTTATGCTTTAAACTAATACTGAAGTAGATAAGATCTAACTAATTAGGGGTGATGGGTAATACTTGTAATGAGTATTTCTTTTGGTGTATTCACATGTGGCATACTATCCGGCTCCAACACCATGGATATTCCACTGCATGGTGTTAGAAATGACACTATTTATTTATTTATTTATTTATTTATTTATTTATTTATTGTTGTTGTTTATGGGGGAAAGTCCAGCTGGACGCAAGGCCCCTTTTTAGTGGAGGCTTTTGGAGAAAAACTCCATACACATACAGTTAAAGAACAATATATTGTAAAATCACAATTTTCACATTCTGCACAAATACTAAGACATTATTTGTATGTAACAGTGATACATAAGGCATTATACATTTATACCTAGTAATAAGATGTGGTAATACAAAAGTCGCCTGAATACACTTGATACATGTTAGGAATAGAACATTGTATGAACATTGTAGGAGTTTAAACCATGCTACAGTTTTAGTACTTAGGTGGTTCAACAGAATTCGAAGTAGAGCACTTGTTATGGTAGTAGTGCTGGTTGTTAATTTTATCCAGGCAAACAACAGTGGGCTATCCAAGAGTTAAGGAGAAGTTGTTTGTAGTTTAAATTTGATTATGATAGTGGTGAGTAGCTGGCATGGCCAGGAAGCACGGTGTCAGTGTTACATACAAATTTTTGGAATGTGTGTTCCGTAGCCAAGCAGTGGACATGGCCTTTGTGCCAATGGAAAACACACAAGATGGGCATGTTGTCAGTGACAGACCTAGTCATGGAAATGTGTGTCCCGAGAAGCATGGCTCCAATTGTCTTTCACAAGTTCCATAGGACATGGGGATGACATGTGGGCTGGCGTACTTATGGATGTAGATGCCATGCGTGCCTTTCTTCAAAACTAGCTATCAATGTCGGTGACCCAGAGAACATACAGGGTCATCATAGCTCAAACTAGTAACACCGTGGTCTTCACAGAGAATGATTACATTTCTATCCATCCCATTCTCAGATTTTGTCCAGATAAATTATAATGAATGTTTTTTTTTTTTGACAACAATATATTTTTACATAATTGAATTGATTGTTTCTTAAAAGGTGAGGCTGAGTGAAGCATTTGTTATTTCTGATGAAGTCCTGAGTGTTATGGATGAAAGCTCTTAATGTTTCATGGTTGTTTGTAATGAAAAATGTTTTTGGACAATATAGTTTCAGCTGAATACTTCCTTGGCTGAATACCTCCCTATTTGCACCGCATACTGTCACTGTTTTGTTGTTATTTTGTTATTTTTGGTCAGTTACAGCCTCCTTTTCTGGTTTACCATTAAGATATTTGCCAGAATAAAATCTGAAATGGCCTCTCCTTCTTTATTACTGTTGCCCTACCCATATGGACCCAGGCAAACCTCACATCCTATTCTGTCTGTCCCAACATGTGCATTAAGTACCCCTTTATCGACACCAACTACATTGTTCTGCATTAATCTAGTAGGTTATGCAACTGCTGCCTGAATATACTATTTCCCTCACTATCACAACCCTGCTGTTGTGCATAGACTGAGATTATTAATTCTGCCCTATCCTAACACAATAATTTGATTGCCATAAGCCTGTCACCAGTTCTAATGACATTTCTCACTGTCTTTTGCTCTGAAGCCTATCCTTCACCAAAATTTTCTTAACATTTCTAGTCTGTCCTCCTCCTGAGTAGTAGATTCTGGATCCCAAGCCAGTGGCTTTGCTGCAATGCTTTTCCACCTTGTCTCCTAGATACAGAGAATGTCCAGACTCCTCCTTACTATCAAGGTATCCACTTTCAAGCTGCATCTTGTCAGTGAACCTATAGTAAGTGTACCAATCCTTAGTTCATGTTTGTCAGGTTAGTTGGTTTTATGACCAGCTGTCATACAACAGATATATCCCAGGTAAACCACGCTAGGCAGCTGGACACTGAACACTAGCCAACCAGTAGCTTATTGACCCAGGGCTGCTGGGCTTTATGGCAGGTACACACTAGCCAATGGGGCACACAAGCATCTCATACTGTTAGCATGGGTCCCTGACATAGTTCAGGTCCTCAACCCACTTATTGCTGGCAAATATCCATGCTCATTTTTGGCAACATTAGTCAATGTGACCCAACACCTAGAGACAATTTTTACATAATTGAGTGGCTAGACCAATTTCTTGTATCTAGAGGAAACTGCTCACTACCATTCATGCTCATTGTGGTTGGTCTATACAACTCTTCATTATGGTTTTGGGTGACTTTAATTGCCCTTCTATAGATTGGTTAAATTATGTGTTCAAACTCACTTGCCCAAAGGTTCCTGGACTTTGTTAACTCCAGTGCCCTGGACCAGCTGGTTGACACCCCCAGAAGGGGCTCAAACATCCTGGACCTGGTGCTCACCAACATGGGGGACCGCTGCACCACCCCCAGTGTGTGGCCATCTCTGGTGAGATTTGACCACAAATCAGTCAAGTAACTATAATACAAGACCCCCACCCCGGAACAACTAGACTAAAAAACTTCTCCAAGGCCAATTACAACCTCTTACATGATGCCATAAATAGCTTCATAGCCCCTCCCCCCACAGATGGAACAGACACCTCTGCTGAGTTATATACCAATGCTTTATACAAGCACCTGTACAATTGTATTGACTCTGTTGTACCTGATAGAACTAAAGCAAGATCTTCAAAGAAAAACAAACCTGCCGGGTGGACAACTGCTATTACTATACAATAGGAGAAAGAAATTGCTGTCTAAGGGTATGAAGGAACGTTCTCAAAACTGGAAACACTCCCTCCTCAACTTAAACAAGCAAATAAGACTCCTAGTGAAATCCTCCAAAGCTAACTAGGAATCCAAATTAGCTTCCCTAACCAAGGATAACAACATGGTGTTCTTTAGCTACATCCATAACCTCAAAGGTAAGATCCAGATTTGCACTGAACTCGTAGTTAATGGTACTACATATTTAGAACTTGTGGATATAGCAAATCTGCTGGCTAACAGGTTCAGTGAAAACTTCACTCCCCTGTCTTCACCACATATACCCCAAAGCATCCCTAACACCTGACCCCCTCATATAGTATTTCTGAGAAACATGTCTTAAATACCCTCTCCAAGGACAAAACACAACCTATATGGGACCAGACAACATCCCAGACGTGTGTTCTACATGGGTTAAAACAGGAATTAGTATCACCATTAGGCACACTTTTCAATCACAGCCTAAGCACTGGCTTGGTCCCAGCAGAATGGAAAACAGCTACCATCATCCCTTTTCACAAAGGGGGTGCATCCATGGACCCTGAGTACTATAGGCCCATTAGCCTGACCAGCCTTATCTGCAAGGCTATGGAACTAATCATCATCATGGACATGGACCTTATTAACAGAGATATAGAAAATCTCTAAACACACAACCCCACCCAGTTTGGTCTTTTCAAAGGGAGATCATGCCTTCTTCGAGACAGTCACCAAAGCCCTAGATGAGGGCAAATCTGTGCATAAGGCCTACCTAGACTTATCCAAGGCCTGTGATATAATCCTCCCTTCAGGCATCACTGATAAACTCACCCAGCTAGGTATCAACCCATATATTGTCAGGTGGGTTGCAAACTGTCTCACTGATAGAACTCATACTGTCACAGTAGGGGAATCCACCTCCTCCAGCAGACCCATAACCAGTGGTGTTCCACAGGGATCAGTTCTGGGACCCCCTACTGTTCGGAATCTAATTTTCCAAAGTACAGGATAAAACTAAAGGACTGTGGCTAACAAAGTTTGCTGATTACTGCAAACTGGGAGCAATCACTGAAACCCCCTAGCGATGTCAACATCTTGCAAGAATGTCTTACTCAGACTAATGACTAGTGCCAAAGTCATGGTCTTAAACTTAATGCAAAAGAATGCATTATCATCCTTTTGGCAAGGGTGATGTTCCTGCAATCTACCACATCAATAGCAATACCTTAAGCACACAGTCAGTGGTGAGAGAGCTGGGAAAACAGGTTGACAGCAATCTTAACTTCGATCAAATGTCTCCACAGTGCTAAGAAAGGCATTTTATATTACTCATCTAATAAGTAAGAGCATTGCCTCCAGAAAAAAAGAGGTTATAACCCCCCTGTACTTTTTCCTCATCAGGCCAATAATAGAGTACAATGCTCCCTTTGGTATATTCCTTTCCAAACACCTGCAACAATTGGAGAGACCACAAAGTTTCCGTACAAAGAAAATCCATGGCCTTCAAGATCTGTCTTATGCAGACCAATTGAAATCATTGTCACTTTAATTGTGTCATACAAACTGCTCAGAGGTGACCTGTGCATTGCATACACTGCAATCTCTGAGCCAGCTTTAATGGAAATGCTGCACATTCAAAAGTCAAATGGCACACGGGTCACTCGCTTCAAGTACCTTTACCTGGAATGTGATATCAAGAGAACTTGTGGGAGATACAGTTTTGGAACAAGCTTCCTATTTATGTTAAACAAAGCCCCTTGTTGGCCCTATTTAAGCATAATTTGGACAATTAGATGAGTAACTGGAAATTCACCCTGGGGGTTCCATCTGTGTCCCTCTTGGACAGGGGCAATAGGTGCTGATTTTAGTGTCTGCTTGAACCAAGCACCCTTGGGAACACGGGTTAAACTTGGATAGGCTTATAAAGGCACTGGGGCCATTAGTCTAGTAACCTCCTATAATCCTATGATCCTGATAGGCACCATGTAGAATCTGTGCTGCTGCTGTTGCCCACAACCCCATTCTTGAGTGAGTTTGACATGGAAAAAACCCAACATGTTTTTGGGAGGTGGGCGGGACTCCTCATAGACACACAGTAAGAACATGCACATCTCAATTAGGCATTGGCCGGAGGTCAGGATCAAACATTTCACCTTGTGCATGGGAGGTGAAGACCTTAACCACTATAACAACTCAGTCTTCTAGTACTGGTTCCTATTAAAGTCTCTCTAGGCCATTTGGAGTCTGGCAGGCTGCCTTTACCCCATCCTATTCCCAGCCATTAGTCTAACATTTGTACATCTATGTGTCTACTATGTCTTCGCACTTTAGAAAGTCTGCACCTGCCCTTGTTCAGCTGTGGCCTTCCATGAGTGTTTGTGTGTTTCTGCTGTCAAACTTCCTCCTCTGTTCCTACCTTTGTACCTTTCATACCACCTCTCTTCCCTTATGTTTTTATATATATACTGTGGACTTTCCCACATAAAAAATATATAACCTACCTTCTACTTCAATGTCTGATTTGCCTTACATTGTTCCAGCTATGCTGTTCTGTTTCCTAAACCTCTTTCTTTGCTTTCCTTTATTCCCATTTCTACCACTTTTAATAAACCACTAAGGTGCCCACATTGTTGGACATCCAAGTACAGGTCTATGACAATTTCCCTATGTTTTTTCTTAGAAGTGTGCAGGAGCAGCCTGTCATAACAGGTGAGGCCTAGCACTGCCTACAATAGCTTTTCACCTGCATTCTTTTGAGTTCTGCACAATGTGTCACAAGAATGTTACTCCAGTCTTCTTCATACACTCTTGGATATGTTGATCTGTTTTACATAGTCTGCCTACTCACATTAGATAACCTTGCATAGTTATTCATGCCTATTTAGCACCAGTGTGTAATCTGTCTATGTGGTGCTACTTCTGCATTGCACTAAAATGCTGCTCTGAGATCTCATCATTAGTGCTGACAACAACATGTAAAATGACTATTTTTCTAGCTCATTAGCATGCAAACAATTGTACAAGAAGCAATATGCTAGGCGTCCATGTAAATCAAAACATTATGCCAAAATACTTTTTGTAAATCCTAGATCAACCGCAGCCTTAATGCCTGAGTATTGCCAATTTTTTTTTGTCATTGATTTCAGCATCAGGAATAACCTAAGCATGCAATTATTACACATTTAATAATAAATCAGAATTCTGAGATATGCACAATACCTCAAAATCATGGTAATAAAGGGATTTTTTTTTATCTTAGAAAAATGATGTAATAATTAGATGAACTAATGAATCGTAAAAATACATATCAAATGCATTCTGTGAGTGCACTTTACTGACTTATGGGTCTTGAACGCTCGAAGGACAATGGAAAAGTTGTTTAGAATACATGGGAAGCTATAAACACTAGTGTTCATTTTTTTGAAGAACAGAACCTCTGCGTTCTTCCAGCTGTTGATACAAATGTATAGTGTAATGAATTAAATGCTAATAGTTATATTAGTTCCCCTAGTAAACAGATAAGATTTAATTTCTGCACTAATTAAGTTATTCACTATATGGAAAAATAAACTGCAGTAAGGTATGTAAGCTATTAAAATCACACACAATGCCCTACTAGTATGAACTACATTATGATGTTAACCTATTAAACTCACATGCAATGCAGTACTAATGTGAACTGCAACTGCATCTCAACAAGCTGACATGGCCAATACAAACAAGTTTTGCCCTGGGCCTTGGATTACGTCCCTTAACTGTTTTAGGGCATCAGTACTGCAGTATACATGCAGAACAAAAAATCCCAGTAGGAAAACCTAGTGCATGTAGTGGGTAGATCTAACAGCAAGTATCGCATACTAGCATCAATTATCCATGGAAATGTTTAAACTGATAAAAAAAGAAACACTGTTAAACTAAGATATTGTGTTACTTGAGATCTGTAAATAAAGTTAGAAATCTTTAGGCATCAATAGTAAATGTGAAGCTATGACTGAGGCAAATCACTATAAGGCCATCCATTAAACTGTGAAGACAGGCACATGATATTTATATGAGAAAGATATGGCATTAAGCACATTTTACAGAACACACCATAAGTCATTTACAAGTTTTAGATGACATCTTTCTTATTTATTTAACATTTGTTTACCAGGAAAGTCTGGCTTGGAATGAGTCAATTTTCAGCAGAAGCCTGGGGAAAAATGCTCCAGACACGTATTTGTAAAGTATGTATTTATTTATTTATTGATTGATTGATTGATTGATTTTATTACTTGTTAATTGGGTAGGTGAGCTGGTCCAAGGACACTTTACAGATGCAGCCTGTACTACAGGCATGGAGACATACATTCACATAGGATACAGACAAAAGCAGAAACGTCCATGCAGACTATTGCAGGCATCCCTTATGTAGATCATAAGATGATATATGCATTAATTAATAAGTTAAAAATTACTGATAATATTTTCTATCACCTCTGCTGGAACATTGTAAAGGAATGATGATGGGCCTAAGGTTTTGTTAATTAACAGCAGTTTTAGTGTGAAAAGAAGGACCTGGAGAAAGCAGTTATGAAGGAAAGAGAGTAAGATATTTTCCCCATTGTCTTTAAAGTGCTTGCTCTGTAAAAGATCAGTGAAGCATAAAATAAGCATAATTTTCAAATGTTTAATGCTTCTCTTTAATTTGTTAGAGCAAGGCTTTCCAACCTGATCAGGCAGTGAAGTACCTGTAATATTTATGGAATAGTATGGCCTTTTAATCATAAGATTACAAATATCCTGAGGGTTTAATGACTACTGACAATGGAGAGAATATGTTTGAGAATGGATAAAGGTTAGAGAAGCATAGTTTGTTTATGAGGGTCATGTGTAGCACATTAGATAATACTATTACTGGCAAGTGCCTTCTTCGGATCATGGCATGGCAGTGATCCTCCTAGCTGATAGAGGGATACTTGTTTATCCTTGTCTGTAGGTTTTCCTTTCAACTGCTGAAAATTTCATAGAATTTTCAGATTTTTCCTCACATTTTTGGGCTGTTCCTCTTAAAATGTGTGTTTTTCTGGCAAATCATTGGAGACGGAAGTTAGTAAATAATGACAATAGTGTGAGTTTCATGCCCACCACAAATGCAGGAAAGACCCTGGCACTAAGCAGAGCCTTACTTTCTTCAAAAATTATGCAGAGGTACAAAGAAAGGATGACTGATTTGAACAACTTTCAGGGCATCTAGTATGCATCAGCTTGGGATGAGTTGCTGCACACCCCTACTTATTCGCCAGTTACAACTCGTACCTTTCATTCCTAGGCTTCCATATATTAGTTAAAGCCTCTGCTGCCCTCAGTATCCTTTCTTTTGACAGTGTCCAGCTGATGGACCTCTACCTAAAAAAATAAATAAGTTGAAAATTGGACAATATCAAGGTAGTGCTGCTCAGTGCTAGGAATCTAAATAACAAATTGCCTGACCTTGATGACCTCCTGCATTTGGAACAAATTAATGCATGCATGTATTATTAATGTAACTTATTTATTTTTTATTTAACAGATATTACATAGACAGCCACCTTCACTCAGTCAAATGGCATGACTCCCTACTCCACCCCGTACTCTCAGTCATATTAGGTGTACCTCAGGGGTCCATTTTTGGCCCGCTTCTCTTTAATATTTTTTACAATTCAACTTCACTCAGCAACCAAAAAGCTGTAATAGTATGCTATGCTGATGACATAACTCTAATCTGCTCTGCATCT
The DNA here is from genome assembly GCF_019279795.1 of Protopterus annectens. Lineage (NCBI taxonomy): Eukaryota > Metazoa > Chordata > Ceratodontiformes > Protopteridae > Protopterus > Protopterus annectens. The sequence goes on along the minus strand of NC_056736.1, from coordinate 296,758,701 downwards.
AATCTCCAGCTACTCCAACAAAACACCCAGGAATCCTTCACAGAGATACAAAAATGGTTAAATAAATCACAACTCGTATTGAACCCAACAAAACCCAACTCATTCTGTTCCACCCAATTAAGACTAATGACCTAACCACCTTCTCTATATTCTCAGCCAATAAGACCACAATCATTCCAGTCTCAGAAGCCAAGTTATAAGGGATTACAATAGACTAACAACTAAGATTCGACAAATATATATCCTAACTATCAACAAAGTTCACAAAAAGCTAGGGACCCTATAACACTGCAAAAAGTACCTTACCTCCGAATCTAGAACTGCTATAGCCAGAACCCATCTCTTGTCTACATTATTCTATGCATCTCCAGTACTTTCAAATCTAAATCAGACCAACCTCAACAAACTTTCTACATGTTACCACAAAATCACCAGATTTGCCAGAAGTGCCAAATCTTGTTCCCATCACTGTCAATCCTTACTTACTTTACATTGTCTTGAGCTCCCCAACTTATTACAATTCCACCAACTCAACCTAGCACATGAAATACTATACTATCCAGAGAAAACCCCTGCCCTATCTGGCTTAGTAAACTTCTACAATTCAAATAGACAATTATCCTCAACCAATAAAGCCCTGATAGAAAAAATCCCATGTAAAACAGCTGTTGGGAATCCCTCTTCCCTAACGATGTTGCTAACACTTATAATAGTCTTCCTCCTGACTTCAGACTACAAAACAAAACTTTTGCTTTCAAAAAACTCCTTGAATCACACCTTCTTGCCAACAAGCTATGCAACTGCAATGGCCCACCTTAAACCCTCACTAGACAGCAGCAGTATTGCTTTCTTAAGCCTCTTATGTCTAAGTGACATGCTCAGCATTGCTCACACCCTTAAACCTCTTGTGAATGCTTCTAATGTGTGCATTAGATGGTCTTTGTAAATATTATACATATGTTTTTTCTCTGTTTTCTTTTTTCTTTTTCTTTTAGTTACTCCAATACTAAGCTCACAATGCAATCGACATGTAATGTATCTCCTGTGTTCTATTATAGTTCCCTTCAACTTGCTTTAATTTTTTGTAGTATGCTGTCAACTGATGTCAACCTATAAAACTCTGCAACATGTAACTATTACTACTAAATGCTGTAACTATTATACTGTATGGAGCTTTTCTTCCTGGGCCTCAGCTGAAAACAGTCATCAGTTGTCCAGTCGGACTCTCCCGGTAAACAAATGGAAATAAATAAATTAATTAATTAATGTAACTTGCTTTAAAAGTGCATAAATCATTCCTTTTATGCCATGATTTTGTATCCACCATGCCTTTTTCCCACATGGGAATTGTAGCGGATTATCCATATTTGTTAAAGACCACATTACTTTGAGGCAGTGTCCTAGAGACCCACCAATCAAACTTGTTGAGATACAAATCACACTAAACAAAACCATCTATCAGATCATAGAATGTTAAAGGACCCCGTGAATGTCCACTGAAAACCAAGTCTTTGTCTGAAAAGATTTCAAGCCTGCATAAACTAAAGCACTGCTGGTGATTCACTACTGGGTGAGAAACTTAAACTTATTTTTTTTGTCTATGACTGATAGAGCTACTTTCTTTTATCTGTTCCATTTTGTTTTCTATGAAAACCAAAAACAGGAATGGCACGCTAAGCTGAGTCTGAACCACTAGTTTAATAATATAAAATGAAATGAAGCGCTTTTTGTTTGCTTGTAAAGCAAACTTCATCAGTAACAGGTAGTAAATCGCACCAATCAGGACGAACTTCATCAAATACACATATTTAAAGATACATCCTCTCATTAAAGAACAACTACTAGCTACTAAAGTTAAAATCCAATTTAGTAAATAACAAACCAAAAAAATTGTTATAAGACTTATAAATATTTTTAAAATATGTCATATAGCTCTAAAGTCATTTATTACTAAATGCTATTTATCTTGGATGTCTTAAGAAGACTCAATACCTGAATATAACTGTATGACTATTAATTAAAAAGTATGTATAATAAAAATATATGATACAAACAGTACTACCAGTGGCCACTGCCAATCTTAATAACATCTATGAAAATAGAAGATGATACAACAAATTCATCTCTGTTTACTTTTCAGTTTCAAAACACAACTAATGGAACAGGCTTCATTTAGGCCTGGATAATTATAGGCATTCAAGTTGATTTGCCAAAATAATTCTAATTCCTGTAGTTGTAAAGGTAAAGGTCCTCCACTAATATCAATAGCTACCTGGTCTATATTCATAAATTTGAATTTATGCTCTTTATGAATAAGAATGTGTTTTGCTAGGGCATTTTCAAATTTTCCTTTGGAAATTGCATACTGATGTTCGTAGACTTGATCACGGAGTCTATGCTCCGTTTTGCCAATATAAAACGCAGGGCAACATTGGCACCTAGCTAAATACACCACATTCCTAAAATTACAATTGAACCTCTGTTTTAATTTATACTGAATATTATTAATAGAAAAACTACTGGTGGCATCAATGTGTTTACAGAAGTTACAGGATTCACATTTACTCATACCTGTAATTTTACGGGTATTCCTGTGCTGCTGTTCCAACAAATTCTTTAAATTTTTGCCCCTTCTGAATATCACTTTAGGGTATTCTCCCATTTTACCAAATAATATTGGGTTCATTCTAAATAATTCCCAATTCTTCTGGATAATATTCGTAATAACTTGACTATCCACTGTGAATGCAGTGATAAAACTCAAATGAAAATCTGTTTTACCTACTACATTCTGCCCACTGGGGCTACTTATAACCTCATGGCTGACTGAATAGACAAAAGCACCTTGAGTCATATCTACTTGCTTAACACTTAAGATGGGATTATAAACCTTATTAAACCTCTTAAATTTAGCTTCCTCTATTAGAGGATCAAGTAAGATAACACATACACACAGTAAAGTGCAATTTCTCTTAAGAGCACACAGAGATGACAGTCAGTCCGGGGATGGTCGCTCCCTTGCTCCCCATGTCCCCAGTAAGACTCCCCACTGTCACAGCTATAGGGTCCAGATCTCACTCTAGCTGGAAAGCTAAAACCTCCAGTACACTCTCTGTCCAACCAGTGCTTCATGTCCCTGCCCAAGTAGCTGACACACACACACACACACACACACACACACACACACACACACACACACTTAGAGATAAGTATTTATACAAATTTACAGACACTCCTGGGAAAGGCTGACACAGATTCTCCAGCTGTGCCCCTATACCCAGACTATATGGTAATAATTCCTGTCAACAATAATTATCAGCTACCCAAAGGCCCTTAAAAGGGTGTCCAATTATTACTGTGCAGTATTATTATCCAAAAGTAATGTAACTAAGCAATTGAGGCTTATTGAAAGGGCTTAGTACAAGATCACTTATATGCAATGTACTCTAGGGCTTAAATTATCTCTACATAAACCAGCAACATTTGAAAAGGGTTTAAAAATTATTTAATAATAAATACTAAAAACACAAGACAATACTACTACACCACACTGCTATTCAAGAGTTCAGTGATCACACAGAAACTTAAAATAATTCAGTAGTACAGTGGATTACATAATTTTGACACTTAAGTTTGTATACACATTACATAATTTTGACACTTAGCCTGGGGGGGTTCCCAGGCTACACCACTATATAGCAAAAACCTGCCCTGCAGGAAGCTACAACAATAAAAGACATTTCACATGTACACTCTAGGAATTATTCCTTAAGTTAAAACAATAGAAAGAATGTGCTAGCCCAGACAGGCTGACTCCGAGCTCTACAGATCAAAGGATAGATTTGAAATAATTTTAACTTCAAAAGAAAGATTTGAAATGCTTGACTTGGTTTTCCTTACAGCAGGTGGCAATGTTGCTACAATCTTGAAGTTCAACATTTGACAGTGTTTTCTTTCATTTAAGAAACAAACCTGAATTTTACATTCATATTTACAAATGCCAGAATTATGTATCAAATTCTATTTGGCTAGGCTGGCAGCCTTCACCTATCTCTACCCAATCCTCACAATTACCATTACCTACACAGTATAATTGTAAGCAATCCCCTTAATTTTTAGGTGAGTCATATCTTATATTTTCTAGAAAATCAATAAATACTTATTTAAAAAACTAAGAACTATCTAACTAGCAAAAATAAACAAAATCTACCATCCCTGCTATAACCATTAAACTCAGTGGCACATAACAGGTCCCCTAAACCCAGAGGATAGCCATCTCAAAGAAGTACAACACTTTCAGTTGCAACAATAAATAATAAATGTGCTCATCCAGAGTAAATCAAGGAGAAATACAATTTAAAAAATCTTGCATAGTAAAAAGTAGATAAATTCATAATAAATATTTATTATCATATCACTTCAGCTTAACTCAGTAATAATCTATAAAGAAACTGGGAGGCATTTACACTTTGGATTCACTCTTCATTAAAAGGTATTTGGTTGAGCCAGATTTCACTCATCTTACCCAGGAGAAATCAAAACCTAAAATCTGTCCTAATGAAAATAAAGTAATAATATGCATCCCATTTATCACGGCAGATGCTCCAATGGGTCTACCAATGATAGTATCTGAGACATTTCTACTTTTTAGCTAATATATATGCATATATATATATATATATATATATATATATATATATATATATATATATATATATATATATATATATATATATATATGTATGTATATACATCCATACATTTGTACTATGAGTGTACTTTCATGACCTCACTTCACCTTCTGGGTGAACTGTGAAGCATACCTGTATTTCTTTTTGAGTGCTTTAATTTTTTTTACTGTTGCATACTAAGATATGTAACACATTTCTACTGGTAGGTTATACTTATTTGCCAAGCTGTATTCAAAAACCTAAACTATTTCCTCTAACCTTGGGTTCTAATTCAATGATATGAAATACATAAATAATCTCAGGTGAGAGTTTGAACTTATGTCTCCATATCTTTTGCAGGAACACAGTTTGCCCAATAATTTACAAATCTTCCATAAATGCAAAAGCCCAGTTCTCAATAAGTTAATTTTGACACCATCATCATCATCAAAAAGGGAAGCAGTCGGGAACAAAACATGAAGAAATGTGAACAAAACTCAGTAAGGAATGTTTTACAAGACTAAAGTTAATACTGAAAACAGCCCTGACATCTAGGAACAAACTCCAAGCTATAAACTAATTTGCTCATCCTGTTCTATTTTACAGTTTTGGGATTACTGGATCAGTTGGACAGGAAAACAAGAAAATGCTTCACATTTATCAAATGATATGCAAAAAAATCAGTGTATACCAAGATTACATATTCCTCATTCTGAAGGAGATATGGGCCTCCTCAAAACTGATTACATGTATAGATCTGCAAATTCTGCAATTTTATGACTGCATACATATTTGCTGACCTAACTAGATACAAACATAGTGAAAGTTTTGAAACATGAAGAGAACATGTCCAAGATGACTTCCCTACTTAGTTTGACAGAAACAAATCAGTGCCAAGTTGGAACTGAAAACAAACTAGAATTAGACAAAATACGGCAGCAACTAAATGTGCCAAAATACAAAAGAAATAATATAAGGAAAAGGATCAGTTGATAAGCCAAGAAGTGTGGAGAAGGCATAAATGTAGTTGCAAGCACAGAAAACTCCTGAAACAACCTTATATCAATCAGAATCTGACACAGGAATGGTTAAGGAGAGGTGAATTTAAACCAAATGATGAAAGGTTAATATTGGCAGCCTAGGATAGTGGACTATGTACATATTAAGTTACAAAATCCACTGAGCTTGTGGGAGAAACAGACAAATGCAGGTTCTGCAAAACAGAACTGGAAACAGTTGCATATCTTGTTGCTGGGTGCAATACACTAATGGCAGAAGGTTTGTATACTGAAAGGAATAATAATGTGACAAGACTGTTGCACTGGCGATTGTGCAAACATTACAGTACTGAAGTAGTTGATAAGCATTGGAAACATGAACCACAAAGAATTATAGAAAATTATGAAGTTTATATCACATGGGATCACCCATTACCAACAGCTCAAAAAATAGATATGAGAAAAACAGATATAGTAGTCCATGAAATGAAGCCAAAAGTAGCATAGATCACCAAAATTCCTACACCCAGTGATTTATAGTGTCTTACTTACGGACAGACATAATGCCATAAAATACTATGATTTGCAGACAGAACTGAGAATAATTTCGAAGAAGGACACCTGGACAGTTTCAATAGTAGCAGGAGCAGTGGGTGTCATAAAAAAGAATTTACAGTCTTATTTAGATATGCTACCGATACATGTAACTGTGTATTAATTGCAGAAGGAGTCATTTCTGGTCACATTGCGGGTGCTATAAAGGGCACTTTTGGCTAACATCAAAGACTGAAATAATTCTAATTTCACAAACGTTAATCATACTTTGACATAAGAATGGGGCCCATTCCTGTCATGGTATTAGAAATCTAAAAGTCTTTAATAAAGTGAACATGGGAAGCTGTAGGTAACATGATATCCTACTTAGAGCAAATAAAATCAATGAATTTAATTTCTTTTGGGAAAGTCTTCAATAAGTTGAACATAGGACCTCTTAGAATCAAATCAGCTAATATATACCTGTTTTCTCAAATTCTCAAACCTGTTTTTGAACAATTATTGAAACTATGGGCTCAAAGCAAAAAGACAGATTTTAGTCTTGCAGTCCATTTTGATAATAGGCCTTTGCTAATTTCCTAGCCATCCAGACATTCTTTAGCTTTGGGGATTGTGCAAACATTACAATATTGAAGTAGATGAGAGGCAATGGAAGCATGAGCCAGAAATCATTATAGAGTATGATGAAGTTTATGTCACATGGGATCAAGTCTGTAAAGGTTTCTAGGTGTACTTTTCATCAAGTTTTATGTGGAATATGACAGCATTTACATTTTGAATATGTTTAATATTGCTTCATTGTCTTTATTGGGGAATTCGTTCTGATATAAGCAGCCATATAAGCAGATCTCCTCTCAGTGACTATTTCATAGCCCCAGAGTCCAGAATGGAGCAATAACTCTGGATACTGTTTATGTGAGATTTGTATGTTATTTCTATGTCCATGTGGGTTTTCTCAGGATTTTTGTCTTCTATCCACTTCTCAGAAATACAATGACTGACTGACTGCTCTGACCTGTCCACACATGTTGCAATTATTTTGCTATTTATTTTATTAATTTTTTATTTATTTAACATCTGCTTACCAGTAAAGTCCAATTGGGACAGAGCCCATTTTCAGTGGAGGCCTGGAGAAAAACACTCTGGGTGCGTGTCTTTGGAATGTGGGATGAAACCAGTGAACCCGGAGGAAACCCGCACGAACACAGGGAGGACATACAGACTCCACACAGAAGGCACCCTAAATGAGAATTGAATCAGAGAACCTCTTGCTGTGAGGTGACAATGCTAACCACTGCACCAATGCACCACCCTCTGTTATGGTGTTATGGCAAAGGAGTATAGCTGATAAATGGGTATATGCAATGCTTCATCTATCTACACTGCAAGGTCAGGGCAGTAGTTATGGGATAACCATGTAAATACAACATTTCAGTGCAACCTTTTCAGTTGGACAGTCTTGGGTTGTATTTACATTGTACTAAGGAAGTTTACCCATGATGCCAGGAAAATGAATGGTATACTGTCATTAGCAGTAGTAATTATACAAAGAATAATACCACTGCTTCTGTATAATACTGATTTTACGATAGTCACATGAGAATTATTTTTAAATGTACAGCACATTTAACATAAATGGTTTATCACTGATATGCACCTGTAGTGGTGGTCATGGTTAAAAAAATAGGATTTCATAACTCTGCCCTTTTTATCTAAGTGCCTTTCTACAAATCTTCTATCTCCCAAAGACTTTATTATCATCTGGCAGCTTTGCTGGGAGAGAACACTTACAAATTTTACTATGAAGCTTTCAAGGCCATTAGGTTCTAGTGCTGTCTGCCCATTACATTGTTATAGATGGTGTCTAAATAATTTATTTTCAGTAAAATTTCTGTACAAGCAAGATTCAAAGCCTTCCTGAAACCATAGTATAAAAGCTCAGTATCCATGTTTATTTCATTTGTAATTTCTGGCTAAATTAGGATGTGGAAATAAACTCTAATATAATGGCATTATTTTATATTATATTATATATTTTTAAAGCTCTATTTGTTTTAACAAGTCCATAAACATTTAAAATAGTGTATAACAAGATAAACTATAACTACTTACAAAAGTCCATAACAAGAATATTAATATATTCATAACCATTAGTACTTTTACAGTAAATCATTGAGCTTTTGCCAAGATATGTACTGATGAGTTACGTTTAAAGTTCTCATTCTTCTACTTGAGAACACATTTTTACAGACAGTCTTAGCTAGGCGCACAAATTCACCAAATGCTAATTCAGTTTTACATTTCCAGTTTTTTTGTTATACCTTTTCTTACAATGGCAAGTATTCCCCAAAGTCAAGGTATTTGAGAAATAGGTATAGCTGTTGGAAATGGGGCATAAAATAGCATCAAGAAGACAGTAATGCAATTGTATGGCCACAAAGCCTGAGAAAAATTTGTAAAATCACTCCAAAAGGAAGTTACCAACTTACACTGTATTATCATATGTAACCAATCAGCATTAAAAACTTTATTTCACCTCAGCATTTCATTTTTCCTGTTTTATATATTTGTGTAATTTTATGAGGAGTAAGAAAAACTCTATATAGAAATTTCTATGTATAGATTTTGCAATGAAGTGAGAATATTGATTTTCCTGATTGTAGATTTTAAGAATAACTTTTTTATTTAGTTTATTGTTAATTTGTGTTGAGAAATTCCATCCTGTTATATCTGGGGTAAAAAATTCAATTCTAATAATCTTGTGTCTAATTGATAAATATGACCTGTCATTGGATGGCCCACTATTAACATTAGAGACTAGATCCACGATTTTCGAAAGGGGTTTAGTTTGATGATCTAGTGATATATTGATTGTATTTTGAATATATTCTTTACAGTATGTATATCTAGCCAGCCTCTTTGCTCTATGTTATATCTTGCTATTAAATATTCAACAGGATGCATTTTGCTTCTATTAAGAAATTGATGTCAAAATATTAGGCTACTATTCTTGAGAGCTGTCACTTTGTTTGCATTAAAATATACTAAGCATCCATTAGTGAAAGCAATGGAGAATAATAGGATTAGTAATTCCTTGACTACGTAATTTGAATTCATAAACATTTTAAATATTGAAAGTAATTGGTTAATAAAAGGCATAAAAGTAAACCTGTGTCTTTCATTCGGAATAAAATCTTTTATAGCCCAGTAGAATATATTGATACCCAGTTTCATATAGATCTATGATAAGTTTGTTGTTGTCTATTAATATTTTCTCATGTAAAGATTTCCAATAACAGACATATGAAAAATCTAACCATAATAATATTATTTTAATAATTACAGCATTAGTATATAGCTCAGTGTTTGGAAACCCAATGCCACCTTCCTCCCAGCTTTTGACATGCCAGTCTAAAGATATCCTTGTTTTTTTTAGGGTACCATAAAAATTTAAGTAAGGTAGAATTTTTTTCTTATATTTTTAGGGGGAAATGAATGATTGACTATAGTAAGAATTTGGGTAAAATTATCATTTTAATCAGGGTAAGTCTATCTTCCATTGAAAATAATAACATTTCAATTGTCTGTTAACTTTATGACTTCATCCATTATGTTTTTATAGTTTAGAAATATAGAATCTCTGTTCTTGGATTCAGTAATAATACCTAAATATTTAATTTGAGAATTTTCCCAGTTACAATTTTTAGATGATTTTAAAAAAGTGTTTTTTTTTTTTGTTTGTTTATAACCAATGTTTTGTTTTATTATGATTAAATTTCAAACCTGAAACATTTTCGAAGTAATCCAAGGCTTTGAGTATATTATATAATGCGTTTTGTAGATCACTGCATGTTAACAGTATGTCATCAGAAAAAGCCTTTAATATTTATGTTAGATCTTATATAGTTAGGTAGTGGTTCTATAACTAGACCAAATAAGGGGAAAGAGGACATCCTTCTTTCTTACCTTTTGCTCTATTAAAGGTTGTATATATAATCTCTTTAATATGCTTTATTTTGATTTAATGGCTATTCTGTGTAGATTCTCTGGGTTTGCTGAATAAGACTGTAGTTTAATGTTTTTCCAGATTGGTTGAGATCTTGTCTTGAAGTATTTTCTGATATTCCTGATTCAGCTTTTATAACTCTATATCTGTGGCTTTATCATTGGGCTTTAAGTCTAACTTTAATTTATCTATATTAGATTGCAGACCAATCAAGTCCTTGTCCCATTCTTTCCTTTTACAAATATACCAGTGTTTACCTTTACCAAATAGATAGATTTTTAAAGTGCCACATAACATAGCATCTGTCACTTCCCCATTGTTATTAAATTCCATGAATTGATTAAATTCTCTCAAAAAACAATTAAAACCTTTTATTTTAATTATGTATGCAGGTAATTTTTGACAATGAATTACAATATTCGAACTAAAGTTTAGAGTGAATCTAATGGTATTATGGTCAGACAAAGAGCAGAAGACTAATAACACATCTACTGTTTTTGCATAAAGCTCATTTGATACAAAAAACTTTATCAGTACTGGTTTGTATTCCATGTCTGAAGGAATATTGTATATGCTTTAAAGAGCTTTGTTGTTTTAAGTCTAAAATATTCCTTATATTCATTAAACCTGTAGAATGATTTAAATGTTTTGTTGTAGAAGATAGTCTGACTCCTTTCTCATTAGTTGTGTCTTTACTTGATAAAACACAATTAATGTCTCCAGGTATCACCACATTCCCTTTAAATGTAATATCATAATGTCTAGATACTTCTTGGCTCTTTTAGATCCTATTCTAGGAATGCAATAAGTATGTATGAGAGTGTAATGCTTTTTATCTATTTCTATTACCACTAATCCCAGCATATCATTCTTATCAGAATAAGTCTCAACTATTTTAGGTAATCCTAGTGTTTTCTTGCAAAGGACAAGAATACCTCTTGTTTTCAAATTAAAATGAGAACATGCTAGAATTAAACAGTCCTTTATTTGCAACCTGCCTGAATCTTCAGTCAAAAGATGTGTTTCTTGTAAGAAGACAATATCTGCTTTATGTAATGTTAAATACTTATTCAGTTTCTTTTTAAAGGGTTATTCAACCCATTAACATTTAGTGAAAGACATTTATATCTTGGCATCTTTGAGAACAAATGGTTTAAAAACAAATGAATAATTGTTTAGTACAATGGATACAGATCTAACATATGTACAACTGGTTATGGACAAACATTCTAAAACTAGTATCAAAAATGTAAGTTAAAAACATTTTTATCCTCTAACGTGGAATAAAAAATTCTGGGTTTGATAAACATTTTATATAAACCACACACTAACAACCCCACAGCTCTATCTAATCATAAGTCTTTGCTACTGCTTATGTAAATATAATAAAACAACATGAATAAAATATAATACATTGTAACTGTATAAGCTGTGTTTCTAACAGACACAACAGAGAACTAAACAATTAGCTTAAAAATCACACAAGATAGGAAGGCAATTTACTTATAGCAGTTGTCGTATTTGTCTGTAAGTGTGCTCATATCACTTACCTGCTAATGTTTTATTCATTACTTTCTTAGAACATGATGCCCCTAATTCTAGGACTTTTAAATATCCTATCTAAACATTAACTAAGAACTATATACATATTATACTACACTGACTATTATAATTTATTGCTGAACTGTTATTTAAGATAAGTGGGATAACCTTCTACTTAAGCAATCCTGCCTATTGTGTATAAAAGCTTGCTGTTCATGTATGTTATCGAGCATACCAATAAAGTATCTGAAATAAATGGTATCTTTATTACTTACAATATTAGCCGTGTTTACCAGAATGAATCCTTTGGTGGCATAAACTTAATTTAATACCTGTGCTTACATTTCATCAATTTGTTTGAACCAGGCTCTGCTGAGGTGCATCGTCTCTGGGACATTTTACAAAATGCCTGAGGCTCCAAGACCAATCTAAGTGCTTTCTAATTTATTTTCGCTTATTTTATTGTATTCACACTTGCCTATCATTTTTATCTGTGCCTTATAGCTAATTTATCACATTTGCACTGTTTTAAAGAAATGTACTGATTAACTTCATTTCATTACTGTTTAACTGTAGTTCATTGCAATTTACTGCAATTCATTACTGCTTAACTGCATTTTTTCATACTGTGAGTTCTGTTTTTTGTCTGTAAGTGGTTAGTCTGTGATTTTCTGTGAGTTTTACTGTGTTCTTAACCCTTAAATTGAGTAGCATAGTCTGGATACAGGTTTGCTGAATCCAGAGCTGTTTGTTTTTGCCTTCTGTGTTTCTGGCAGCCATTTTGTGTTGGTAGGAGCTATCTTTTCTGCTAGTGAGAGTAGCAGGGCTGCCTGGACCTTGTCTAGCACAAGCTGTTTGTTAAATCAAGCAGGGCCTAGCAGGATTGGCTAGATGTCTGTGTTACTAGAATCTTGTATTTTTGTGGTATTAAAATAGGGTTGCCACCTTTTTAAATGCCCAAAGTGGGACATTTTTGGTACAAACATCAGATTTTGCAGGCCAAAACATACCCACGGCCAGTACAAAGGACAGAACTTCACTTTTTTGCCTAAATAAAAGGTTATTCTTGTAGCATTTTAGTTGCTTATTCTGTGTCTTATAACATTTAGGTGTTTCAGATACAGAATAACTGTTTTATGCAACTATTATATAAAATATAGGAAATAATTTTGTCCTAAAATCTCAGGACATTTCCCATTTTTACACTTTTTTAGCAGGACACAACTGCCCAAAGAGGGACTGTCCCTCGCAAAGTGGGACAGGTGGTAACCCTATATTAAAACCCCATGTTTGAGCTGATTGGGGCTTGTTTGAACCAGGCTGTGCTGAGGTGCATCATCTCTGGGACATTTTATAAAATTCCTGAGGCTCCAAGAACAATCTAAGTGCTTTGTCATTTATTTACACGTATCCTATTGCATTTGCAGTTGCCTATCATTTTTATCTGTGCTTTATAACTAAGTTATCACATTTGTACTGTTTAAAGCAATTTACTGACTAACTGCATTTTATTACTGCTTAACTGTATTTCATTCCTTTTTACTGCAATTTATTATAGTTTAACTGCATTTTATTGCATTCCATTACTGTTTAACTGTATTTTTTCATACTGTGAGTTCTGTTTTTGTCTGTAAGTGGTTAATCTGGGTTTTCTGTGAGTTTTACTCTGTTCCTAACCCCTAAATTGAGTAGCATAGACTGGATACAGGTTTACTGCATCCACAGCTGTTTGTTTTTCCCCTCTGTGTTTCTGGCAGCCATCTTGTGTTGGTAGAGGCCTATCTTCTCTGCTAGTGAGAGTAGCAGGGCTGCCTGGACCTTGTCTGGCCCAAGCTTATTGGCAAAGACAGCAAGGATTAGCAAGATTTGCTAGATTTCTGTGTTACTAGAATCTTCTATTGTTTATGGTATTTAAACCCTGTGTTTTAGCTGGTTTAGACTTGTTTGCACATTGCAGACTGCAGCTGCACTGTTTTTAACCTATTGTGAGGTATTTCAGCTACAAATTTTCTCTTAGTAGCACTAGTGATGACCTAGTAGTACTCATCATAGACCTTGCACCCTTTACCCCCTTAGCTCTCTCTGGCCTCTCCCTCCCTCAGATTCTGACAAATATGGATGGACAATTTCCTACAGTTTCTCCTGCCAGTCTGGTCGATATGGGCATCCTGAGACAGTGTAGCAACTACCTCATGTACATGGACAACTCTCTACTACTACCACCTAGGAACACTATTTGTGAGAGATGCAATTACATTAAAAACCTAGAGTCTATGCTGTCTCCTTCACAAGCCAGTATATCTGGCACTGAGAAGGTTGTCAACACAAACACCACACCTCAGACACCACCTCCACCTACACAACACACACCCACATATGCAGAGGTCCTCAACAAAAACATACTCAAACAAAAGAGATCTCCAGGGCAAAAACATTTGCAAACTCCACAGCCCATCACAACCATACACCCCTTATAGTTCACACACTTGTGTCTCACAGCCACTAAGGCCTAACCATTAAACCAACATATTAGTCATAGGAGACTCCATTGTGAGACACACAGATGTGCCCCTCACCAGGCAGGATAAGGAGAAAGTTATGGTCAGTTGTTTGTCAGGTGCCAAAATCTGCCATATCACCCATGCATTCAAGTCTCTCAACAACAGGTACTGTTATGACTCTGTCATAGTCCATGCTGATATGAATGACTTGAGATGTACCTCCCTGGACTATATGTAGAGCGACATGATAATGCTCACTGAATACGTGTCCCAGGCAGGTATGTCCCTAGCCTTAAGTAGCATTCTACCATCACCCGAAATGATACCTCAATAAAACAGAAAATTATTTACATTAACAATAGGCTTAGTTTCTGGTGTCATTCCAAGGGGATCCAGTACTTGACAGCCTGAGAAGACATGATCGACAGACCATGATGCTTTGCCAGATTTGGCCTGCATCTGTCTCCCTTGGGCTTCAGACTTCTGTCAAAGGCTCTTGCCTCCCCCATAGTGACTTTTGTAGGCAATGCCATAAGGTCAAACCTACCAACATGAAAAGTTACATCAAAACACAAATTAAAAGTCATGCTGCTAAATGCTAAGAGTCTAAACATGAAACTGCACTCATTGCAAGAATTCTTAAACCTGGAAGATGCTGACATTTGTGCAGTCACACAAACCTGGTTCAAAGCTGTGAAGAGCACCCAGCCATACCAGGTTACTCATCCTATCATGCATTCAGACCCCAAACCATGGACAGCAAAGCAAAATGAGGTGGAGTTTCAATATATATTAAAGACCTACACACCCCCAGGCTGGTCAAATGTATGATGCAAAGGAGACTCTCCAGCTGCAACCATTGAAAAGACTCCTATTCAAATCATAGCTAGCTACAGGCCCCCAACTTTGACTTGAGATGCCCATTCCACCTATCTGGACCTCTGAGAATCTATCAAGATTCATCCCTTTACCATGATCCTGGGTGACTTTAACTATCCAACCATAGACTGAAAGAACTACCATGCCAAAACACAAATGCCTTCTGAGGGAAGGTATAAACAGCTTCACAGCCCCCTCCCCCTCCGTAGGAACTGGCACAAATGTCCAAACCTACACCAAAGTACTATACAAGCATTTATATAGCTGCATGGAATCAGGAATACCCGACGGGACAAAATCATCCTCCTCAAGGAAGAGTAAACTTGTCTGGTGTACATCTGCAATAAATAAACTCTACAGTAAAAGGAAAAAAAATGCTATCCAGAACCAAGAAGGAGCAGGTGCCTAACTGAAAGCAATCTCTCCTTAGCCTGAACAAGCAATTAAGAGCACTAGTGAAATTCTCCAAAGCAAACTTTGAGTCCAAACTGGCCACATCTACTAAAGACAATCATAAGGCCTTCTTCACATATGTCCACATTCTCAAAGGAAGCACTCAGATCTGTTCAGAACTGGTGGTCAAGGACACCACATACACAAATGCCATAGATATAGTCAACCTGCTGGCAGACAGGTTCAGCAAAAACTTCACCCCTCTGTCCCCCCATCAATAATCAGGACATCCCCAGCACCTGCCCCCCTCCCCTTATCTCTAGGGAGCAAGTCATCACACTCTCAAAGGCAAAAAATACAGCCTCCATGGGCCCCAATAACATCCCAGGCTGCATCTTACATTGAACTCAGGCAGGAACTTTCAGCACCATTAGGCATCCTGTTCAACCAAAATTTGAGTACCTGCTTTGTCCCAGCTAAGTGGAGGACAGCCACTGTCATCCCTTTGCACAAAGGCGAACCATCGATCAATCCAGGAAATTATAGACCCATCAGCCTAACTAGCCTGATCTACAAGGTCATGGAACAGATTATCATGGACCTCATTAACAAGGACATTGGTGACCACCAAACACTCAATTCCACACAGTTTAGTTTCATCAAGGGGAGGTCATGCCTGTTAAATTTGGTCAATTTCTTTAAGACAGTCACCAAAGCCATGGACAAGGGGAAGACGGTGCACACCACCTACCTTGACCTGACCAAAGCCTTTGATACTGTTCCTCACTTTGGTGTAATAGATAAACTCTCTCAACTAGGCATTAATCCATGTGTTACCAGATGGGTATCAGACTGGCTCACTGATAGGACCCACCTAGTCAAAACAGGGGAAGCCAACTCAAGCAGTAGACCCATTACAAGCAGTGTACCCCAGGGATTGGTTTTGGGGCCTCTTTTGTTTGGGATATAACTTTCTGAGGTGCATGCAAAAACAGTGGGCTATGGTTGACCAAGATTGCAGATGGCTGCAAGCTGGGCACTGTCATCAATTTCCCTAGTGATGTCGACATCCTCCAAGAGGGTCTCACCCAAACAAATGACTGGTGCCAGAAACATAGTCTCAAACTGAATGCTAAAAATGCATCATCACCCCCTTTGGGGAGAGTGACATCCCCACAAATGATCACATTAATAACAGGGTCATAAGCACGCAATCAGTCATGAGGAACTTGGGCACCCAGGTTAATAGCAAACTGACTTTTGATCACCATATTGCCTCCATTATACAGAAAGCTTTCTACATGGCCCACCTCATTAGGAAGAGCATCTCATCCAGGAACAAGGAGGTTGTAATATCCCTATATTCTTCCCTAATAAGACCCATTACTGAGTACAACACCTCTTTTGGCATGTAGCTCATAAAGCACATGCAGCAGCAGGAGAGACCACAGAGGTTCCTCATCAGGAGAATCCAGGGCCTCAAACATCTACCCTACACAGATAGGCTAAAATCCTTGTCCATCTACTCAGTCTCATACAGACTCCTCATAGGTGACCTCTGTCTGGCATACAAAGTAATCTCAGACCCCGCCTTGATGAGACTGCTGCATATCCGCAAGTCAAGCTCCACTCAAGTAACCTACACGTGCAACCTCAACCTGATCTGTGACAGCAATAGTACTGTTGGCAGGACATATTTGTGTCCCAGAGACTCCCCCTTCTGTGTAATAACCTCCCTCTCTACATCAAGCAGAGCTCCTCATTAACCCTTTTTAAGCACAACCTGGATAACTGGATGGGGAACAGAAAATACACCCTTGAGATTCCTCCTGTGTCTCTGCTAGACAGGGGCACTGAGTGCTGACTTGTCAGAAGATGGGATAAATTCTTGGCTAGGCTTGTAAGGGCCTCAGGGCTAGCAGCCTAGTAACTGCCTATGATCCTATGATTCTATGATTATAGGCATCCATATCACATATGCATGTTGTCAATAGGTTAAAATGTTATTTATTTTTATGCAAGCTATACTACCAAGGGATTTCAGATTTATGTGTGTACTCTCCCTTCAGCTCCACACTATCACACAGAACTGTACATTTCTCTCTGCAGAGCTATGTGACCACATGCATATATGTATCTAAACTTCACTTTCGCCTTATAGTTACAAGTAAATGTGAGTATGCAAGCATAAACATACAGACCCACATCTAGTAGTCATCAAGACATAATATAGGATAGGCGGGTCTATATTATAAAACCGAAAAGACTTTACCGCAAACGCTCACATGTGCAAAAATGCCGGTAATCGAACTTGCTATTGTTGGGGGCTGTGCCCTCCACATCCCCCGCTAACTATATATTACAGCTCCGAAGTCGCACTACAGTGAGGAAAGGGCAAATATCCCACTCCTCACTGTAACATGACACCACAATCACAGTTTCAATTCCTGGCATTTTCGCTCATGTGAGCGTTAGATCTAAAGTCTTTTTGTGAATCTAATATAGACCCAGGATAGGCTTCTGAGGTGTCTGTTATAAACCTGGAATGTTTTTTTTTAAACAAAATCCATTACATTTATGTTATTTTCATTCAAACAATGTACTAACAGTTTATACTTTGTTTAATATCTTATATAAAAAAAGAAGTCATGCAGCAGTTTATTTTTTACAGCTGTTTTAAAACACAGTAAAATTGCTGTTTAAAATGAGGGTGAGAAAGCACTATGTACTCAAAAATAAATAAAACTTTCTGTAACTTAAAATGTATGCTGACCTTATTAATGAAGCATTCATATAATCCCTTTAGAGTAGCATTATATGGTTTATAATGGTTGCTTTTGAGTAACCCACCTTCAGAGATCTTTAATTTTCCCATGTATATCATGTGTCTGCCCCCTCCCCAGTCTTGCAGTTCCTATCACAAGTTTCCTTAGAACAGAAGTTTCTTTTGTTCACTGAAGTAGTGGTGAGTATAA
Source organism: Protopterus annectens (assembly GCF_019279795.1). NCBI lineage: Eukaryota > Metazoa > Chordata > Ceratodontiformes > Protopteridae > Protopterus > Protopterus annectens. Next base: position 296,740,182 of record NC_056736.1, on the reverse strand, counting down.
AATTAAAAGTATGTTTTAACTTACAAAATCATTTCTAAACAATGATTATTGTAAAGAAGTCTTCAAAACCTTCCAATAGTGTCAGTTTTAATGTTCCACTCAAAAGTTCCCTTCATTTCCTGTTTCTGGAGGTGTTAGAGGTTTTGCACCACTTCCTTTCTCATGAGCTGTTCAAAATGAAACCAGGCTGCTATGGAGACTTAAATAAGCTTGTGCCATTAAGAAAAACACTTTGAGACTTTTAGGTGGGAAAATGAGGTATAGGAAAGATAAAAAAAAAAAGTTAAAATGGCTTGCGATCACACTGGGGTATGATCTATGTAAGAAAGACACTTTTAACAGTTTTAGTAAAGAATAAAGAAAAGAGTTGAAATAAGCCCCATTTAAAGTCAAATTCATTAAGTGCATGCTATTTAAACGTTTCCCCAACATTTGGTAAGACTGCTGTTGAGTATTTAAATGTCGAAAATTCACAGATAACCATGACAGAACATATCTGCACATTTTCTTTCTTTTAGTGCATTGTTTTAAATTAAATAAAACTTTCACTCTATATGAAACCCAGACTAATTATCATTACTTATATGTCTTCTTATTAATATTTAAATAAAGTGAACTATAAAACTTTAATTAGTTGTTTAAACTCAGATTATATATTTCAGATTACTAACTATTAATATAAATATTGCTGATACTTTTACCCCATCTAGTGGAGAATCAGATATATTTCAGTAAGCAGGAAATTATTGCTTACTGAAACTATATTTTAACATGAGAAAATGAAAAAAAGTTGTACCTTTTGATGAAATCCATTCATAAATGCTTTAAAAACAAGTTATTATAAAACCATGCATTGTACAATAACATGCAGTATTTTCGTTTGTCCCTAAGTTGTTTTTTTTTTTGTCTTTTACAGTCCATTCATTTCTTCTGGCATGTCTTTTCAGAGATGAGGTCCACTCCATTTCTTCAGTGGGATTAAGTAAATAGTTTTTTTGTACAAAAGAAACAACATCTTCCAGGGTTTCAAACATTTTTCTTCCATCTGGCAAAAAAAATCTTAATTTTTCTGGGTAAAACAGATGTGTTTTTATTCTAGATTTAGGTTCATAGGTTGGTACTAGGCTATCTGCCCGAAGGCATTTATTAGCCTAGCTAGAATGTGTTGGCTTTCGCTGCATCCTTAGATTAGTTTCCTGTGCCTCTGTCCAGTAGACCACTGAAGTGATCCCTGAGGTAAACCTTCTGTTTCCCATCCACAAGTCAAGGTTTCTTTTGAAGAGTGCTAGCGAGGAGCTCTGCCTAATGTAGACTGGGATCTTGTTCCAAAGCATGGGAAGTCTCTGGGACAGGAATCTATCCCTTCAGCATGTCCTATTTATTGTTGTGGTGATGTTTAGATCCCTAGAGCATATGGCTTGAGGGGATAAGGTTTTCTTTAGGTGGAGCATGTCCATCAATTCTGGGTTGGACATGGCCTTGTATGTCAGGCAGAGATCACCTCTGAGAAGGCGGTATGCAACCGAGTACAACTTGAGTTTCTTCAGTCGAGCTGCATAGGGCATCTGTTTGAGGATGTTAATCCTTTTGGTGAGGTACTTCTGTGGTCTTTCCAGCTGTTGCAGGTGTCTTGTAAGGTACATCCCAAATGGAGAGTTGTACTCTATGATGGGTCTGATGAGTGATGAGTAGAGGGGCACAATGACCTCTTTTGATCTGGATGCGAACCCTTTTGTGATTGGGTGGGCCACGTAGAAGGATTTTCTAACCACTTTGGTAATGTGATTATCAAAGGTGAGATTACTATCTACTTGGGTCCCCAGATCCCTTATTACGTCTTCCGTATTTAGGGGACTACCATCTATGTAGTAGTATGTGGGTACTTTGTTTTTTCCAAAAGGGATGACTATACACATTTTGTCATTTAGCTTGAGGCCATGATTTTGACACCAGGTATCCGTCTCAGTGAGACACTTTTGGAGGATGTCTGTGTCAGCCGGAGAGTCAATTATAGCCCCTAGTCTGCAGTCATTTGCGAACTTGGTCAGCCATAGTCCTCCTGTGCTTGCCTGTACCTCTGAGAAGTATATGCTGAACAGGAGGGGTCCTAGGACTGAGCCCTGGGAAATGCCACTTGTAACCAGTTTAGAGTTGGACCTAGCTCCTGCAACTCTCATCATGTGGGTTCTATCTGTGAGCCAGGTTGGCAACCCATCTTGTGACGTAGGGGTTTATGTTCAGGCTGGTGAGCTTGTCTATAATACCAGAATGGGGAATGGTGTTGAAGGCCTTAGCGAGGTCTAGGTAGGCTGTGTGTACCACCTTTCCCTCGTCTATAGCTTTGGTAACTGTCTCAAAGAAGTCCACCAGGTTTAGGAGGCATGATCTGCCCTAAACAAAGCCAAACTGGGTAGGGCCCAGTGGTTGGAGGTTCCCAATGTCTCTGTTAATGAGTTCCATGATGATGTGCTCCGTAGCCTTGCAGACCAAGCTAGTCAGGCTTATAGGGCAATAGTTCCTGAGGTCTGTTGTGGCTCCACCTTTGTGGAGTGGAATAACCATTGCTGTGTGCCACTCTATGAGTATGTAGGCTGTGGAGAGGCTGAGTTTGAACAGTGTGTTTAGGTGAGGGGTTAGTTTGTCTTTGAGCTTGTGTAGGACGCAGCCTGGGACACCATCCAGTCCCATTGATGCTGTGTTTTTTGCTTTGGAGAGGGCTGTTTTAACCTGAGTGTCTGTGATTTCAGGGACTCTACATTCTTCTGGTATGGTTATGGGCCCTTTAGGGGGTGGGGGGGGGTGAAGTTTGTGCTGAACCTGTCTGCCAGGATGTTGGCAATATCAGTCGGCTCTCTGTATTTTGTGTCATTTTGCACTAACTCCGAGCAGATCTGAGCATTGCCACTTAGATTCTTGACATAGCTAAAGAATGCCTTGTGGTTATCTTTGGAGTCCTTGTCAATTTTTCTTTTAAAGCTCACCTTGGATGATTTTATGATTGATCGTAATTTCTTGCTGATACTGATCAGGGATGTCTTCCCTTCTAGGGATTTTACTCTTTTCTGTACTAGTTTCCTTTTCTATTTTATAGCTTGTTTACGGCAGGAGCCCACCAGACTGGTTTCCTTTTCTTGGAGGAGGGAGCCTTGGTTTTGCTTGGGATGGCATGATCCATGCATTCTTGTAGCTGCCCATAGAATGCATTAGTAAAGGATTTTGCAGCTTGGACAGTGTTATCCTTCAGCATCAGTGCTTTGAAACTTTCCACCTCGGTCTTAAGTAACATGAAGTTTGCTTTTGAAAAGTTTTTCATGGTGGTTTTCTTGTCCGGGGGTGGGGATGGAATATAGATATCCAAAGTGATTTGTTTATGGTCAGATCTAAAAAGTGAGGGGTTGACCTCTGGTGTGGAACACCGGTCACCCATGTTGGTGATGACCAGGTCCAATATGTTATCACCTCTGGTCGGAGTGTTGACCAGTTGAACCAAGGCGTTTGAGTTTATAAATTCTAGAAAAAGTTGGGCAAGGGAGTTAGTACTTCAGTAGTTCTCCCAGTTAATGTTTGGGTAATTGAAATCACCCAATATTAGGGTGTTTGGTAGGACCTTTATGTTTCTCAGCGTTTCCAGAAACACAGAATGGGGTCCTGGGACATGGTGGGTGATCTGTAGCAAGCTACAATTTGAAATGCAGTTTTGCCCATTGTTAGTTGCACGTGGATGATCTCTGTAGCATCGTGCTGTGCCACTAACTTGGAGGTATGGGTATCCTTGATTGATATGGATGCGCCCCCGCCTTTTGTATTTCGGTTTGGGTTCTGTGGCCGAAATGTATGGTATGGGTTGTAGCCTGGTAGTGCTGGGGTGCTCTCTGGAGCCTTAAACCAGGTTTCTGTTACTGCACATATATCAATTTTCTCCATACTGAGGAGTGCCTCGAGTGCGTGCATTTTGATGTTTAGATTCTTTAGACTTTTCAGCAAGGGAATACATGCTTTCCTTTACATGACAAGTGAAGAAGAAAAATCATTGTCTGATAAAGTTATCGCCTATTTTGATGAGTGATGCAGACCAAGCAGTTTTTAGAATTAAGCCTTTGTCTTGACTGGAAATTAATTTCACTGTTGTGGATCTTGAATTTGAAATTTTCTTGTTTGAATTTGTTGTCGATAGGGGTCATATGCTCATTCTATACCACATGCATGGCCGGCCTTAGGCATAGGCGAACTAGGCGACCGCCTAGGGCGCCGTAAAAGCCAGCCGCTTAAAGGGCGCAGTTTGTATTTATTTTAATTAACAAAGTTTGCGCTCTTCTCGGCGCTCTGCTGAAGTGTAGCTGTAAGCCAGAACTATGGGGGAGGGGGGGTCAGCATCCTCTCACTTACTAGGACAGTTTAAAAAAAAAAAAAAAAAAGAGTCTGCAGTATGTTATGTTTTGGGGATGGGCACGGGTGCCGCCGCTCCGGAACCATACAGCTGCAAGACCTGTAATGAAACGGATGCATGCGCTGAATTTAAATACGAAAGTGCGCCCTTCGTCATTACTGCCTGCCAGACTCAAAACAACAACATGTAAGCTTCCGTTTTACTTTACCTACTGAAATTCTGAAGCCTAAGGCTCCGTTTTACATTCTGCTGCTTAACTTAAGCAGAATGTAAAACAGAGTCTTAGCAGAATGTAAAACAGAGTCTTAGGCAGCATAAGGCTCCATTTTACATTCTGTTTAGCTTAAGGCTCCGTACTGATTTATAAAAAATATAGTTGCTTATAGTGGACACACGTTAAACAAATACTTTATTTAAAAAAGTGAAGATTATGAAACATCCCATACAGTAATAGAGTATTCGTATTTTAATTTAGATAGTCATGTCACATTTAGATAGTCTTCTGTAAGGAAAACACATGTTGTGCTGTGTTTAGTGTAGTCAGGATTTCTGTAAGTAGGAATCAAGATTTATTAACTGTGAACATTTTGTTAGGCCAATTCTGAGTATATTAATTCCTTCCGTACTTTAGATAAAGTATCCATTACTGTACTTGAGAGAATACAACACATTTTTTCAGTAGGAGAATTTCAGAACCCAAATAACTTACTCTTTGCATTGTTTCTTACAGGCTTTTTAGAAGGAGTATGGCTGCATAGTGAAGCAGAAGTTAGAACAGATGCCCCAAAGCATTTGGTTCTCCAATTCAGTTCCTACATTTTCTGGAAGTTATACTTTCTTCCCACTTCTCAAAGACATATTACAGTTTAATTAGTGTTGGCTGTCTGTATGTGTTTGTGTGAGAGTGAATGAGTGTATACATTTTGTAAGGAGTTGGTACCTCATTTAGAATTAGTTCCTATTTCCTGTACAAATTGAATGCCTGAATAGGATGTAGTACCCCTACAGCTCTGAAATGGATTAATCAAGTAATCGGAGAACACGAGTGAGTAAAAGAACAAATTTGGCATTGAATGTCTTCCAGAATCCTTTACAGCTTTCTACCTTGCATCTGAAAAAATATACCTACAGTGACTAATAGAATCCAAAGACTCATGCTAAAGATACATATCGGTAAAACAAATGGTTTGTTAATCAGCTGATTCTCAGAATATGGCAAACGTATCTTAAGATATGAAAGACAGCATTATTTTACATGAATTTAAGTGCAGACTGAATGATTCTGCCAGACATAAATATGTTTCTCAGCAGTATTAGGGGACATAGATTTAGTGATGCCCATTTGTCTGAAATCCACACACTAATATTACTATATTAGTAAGCAATCACTACTGGGGAATGAAGCTATTTTTTATGATGGCCAGAAGAACATTGAGTGAATGAAGACAATATTTAATTCTTATGTGTTAAGACTAAGGCTATGGTTTAGATGAAAAATGTCTCTGTAAAAAACATTAGGTAGTATATATGCAAAGCAAATTATCATTTGGTTTTATCAGTAATATTACATCAAGCTGGGTGTTTAAATATGCAACAAGGAAATATATTTGCAGCATCAATGATACGTATTGGCTTATTGACAATGGCTGATGTTTTAAGGTAGTTTCCTGATTGCGTGTTGTTGGTACTTGTCACATTGTCAGTCCAGCTATCTGGAATTTTGTAAATAATTACATGTTATTTGAAAACATTAATATGATTTATATAGAAGTGTCACAGAAGGAGATACTGCCAGCCCAGCCAGGTATCTGGAATTGTGTAAATAGTTATATGTCATTTGTGAATATCAGCAGCATCAGCATATGTTACCACTATATTAGAACTGTATGTCATATTGCATAGACATGTATGCTGAAGAGATATTTTTATCCACTATTGTAATTGTTTAGATGTATGTATTTTAACAGAAGATTATCTTGCAAAATTTAAGAATAGTTGAGATTGAAGTACTTTGACGGGCCATAAACAAGAGAAGTTATCTTTCAGTTTCCATCAACAGGAGACAGGATGTCTATACTAGGGGACTTTCTGTGTTATTTTGTAAGTATTTTATTGTTTTATGTCTTCTAGCAGTTACAAACATCTGAAGGCTATGTATTTTCACAGAGACATGTTAAATGCTACCAGCTGCAGTGGGGGGTTAGCATGGAAATTGAAGTCAGGAGACAAAAAGTGATGTCATGCAAGTATCCCAGCAGTAATATTTGACATTAATTTAAGAACGCTTTGAGAGTGATAGTGCATTTGTATTTGACCTGGAAATCTCCACTCACCACTTCTGCCTGCTTGTTGTTCTGTAAGTAGGTTTTTAGGGCATAGTGATCGTTTTAGATTCAGGTAGGAGTATAGCAAAGTATAGCTTAGACGTTTTCTTTATTTATTTGAGACTGTTGTGCACACAGTGAACATTCAGAGTTTCATATCACAATTGTTTTATTTTGTTTTTGTTAGCTTAGTTAGTCACGGAGAGCAGGCAAGCAAGTAAGCAAGGATTATGGGAAGCTGACAAGGAGCCCTTTGGCTGAGATGTGCCAGGCTAAAGGACTGGTGTATGCCAACCTGACTAAAGCAGAAATGATTACAGCTTTAGTCACAGCTGCATCACAGAACATCAACCAGGAGGAAAATCAGACTGGCCTTGGGAATGTACAACTCTCAGAAAATGGACAATTCAGCCTTTCCACAGAGAACTTAAAAATCCATCTGGAGATAGAGACTTGAACTGGAGGCCAAACATTTGGAACTAGAATCAGCAGAGAAACTGAGATGCCTGGAGGCCAAAAAGAATATGAAGCTGAGATGTCTGGAGACTGAGGAAAATGAGAAACTGTGACGTCTGGAAGCTGAGGAGAATGAGAGGCAGAGGCAACATGAGAAGGAGATGCTGACTCTTCACAGGGTCATGGAGGTAATGGGAAAGGGAATAACCAAACCCCAGAAGCAACAAAGGTCAGTAAATTTCTTCCACAATTTTCAGAGGGGGGTAATTTTGATAGTTTCATTCATATGTTTGAAAGGGTATGTAAACAATATAATGTTGACCAAGAGCTCTGGGTACGTGGTCCCTGACCCCCTTACACCATGGTAAAGCTGTAACTGCTATTTCTAAATTGTCTGATACTGATTGCTTAAATTATAATACTGTAAAAAACTGTCTGTTAGAATGTTTTGAGTTAATACCTGAAGCTTATACGAAAAGTTTTTGTGAGCATAGATGCAAGGCAGATGAAAGTGTGTCTGAATATATTGCTGAACTAAGCACTTATTTTCATAGGAGGGTGAGTGGATGTCAGGTCATCACTTCTGAAGGGCTGACAGACCTTTTAGTGAGGGAACAAGCCCTTAGCACTTTGACTGAGGAGATGAGAGTTTGGTTAGCGGATAGAGAATGTAACACAGCAGATGAGTTGGGGGGAAAAGGGAGACTTATACCTAGCAAGCAGAGCATCACTGTACAGGAAAGGGATACCCAGTGCTGTTCATGGGCCTAAGGGAACCCATGGTGGGCAGCCTAGACCACCTCAACAGAGTCTGCCAGTAGCAGGGGAAGCCACTAGTCCAGGTACACATCCAGGACCAAGGGTTAGATGCTTTAAATGCAACCAGTGGGGGCATGTAGCATATAGATGTCCACAGAGGTAAGGTGGGGAACAAAAGGGAGAGCCAGTAAGTGGGATTGACAGAATGCCAGAAGTAAGTTGTCTCGAGACAACAAGGGTACCAAATTACCACAAGAGGTTATATCCTATCTTAGTAAATGGGAAAGAGGCTATTGCTAAGAGAAACACAGCCTCTGACCTAACCATTGTAAAGCCTGCAGTGGTTAAAGAGGAGTACCACTTGCTTGGGCAGTCTACTCCAGTCAGAGCTTTAGGAGAGACTGCATTCCAAATACCTTTGGCTAGGGTTCACCTTGACTGGGAGGGTGCTAAAGGAAGTCAGCAAGTAGGTGTGTTTAAGGATTTCCCAGCAGATGTCCTGATAGGGAATAATTTTGATAATGCAATACCTTGTGTGCATGCAGTTACACACAGTCAGGCTTGAAGACAAGCATGTGGGTCTGGCAGCCTGGGGGAGACCCAGACAGTTGACATACTTGCAGCCAGGACTGGTGAGGTAATTACTTCAGGGAGGGAGCTACCCTGTAGCAGTGAGACTGAAGGTGAACCACAGCTGCTTGTAGGTACTGATGTTTCATTGCTTATTAAAAGAATGTTTAAAACTACAAATTTAAAACATATTTTAACAAGTGGTGCTGTATTATACAAGGAATATAATTTGATACAATCAGGAAAGTGAATTAAAGAATAAATACATGTATGCATGGCCCTAAAAAATGTGTGCAAGGAGTCTGTTTTGAAAACAGCCCAAAGGTAAATTTAATTCTCCACCAACCAGATGCATTTCTATGAATGTGGGTTTTCATGCTGTATCAATGAATGTGAGTTTTGCCATTTCAATGAATGTAAGTTTCAAGGACAGAGAAGTTTACTGTTCGTGCTAAGTCTGTTTTCATTGTGAGACTGTAATGTTTGTTTAGCAAATGGCTATCTGTGTTTATGCTACTTTATTTCAATATCTGTAATCATTGTAGAGGCAAATAGAACAGTATGCATGGTAACTGGTGAGATAACCAAATAATGGAACACTGAAATGGCTGAGGAGGGGGCTGCTGTTGGGGGTTTCTCTGGGGTGGTGGTCTATTACCCTTCCTAGGACACTACTTGACCATGATCTGGCTCTGGTATTTCAAGTAGAAAATACATATGCAAAGGTAGCTGCAGTTTAACTACATTACAAGGTATCTTTTTCTTCCTAAGCATTTAAATAATTTAAGGAAATGACTGGAGTGGCTTTCTTGAGGAATGACCCAGTGGGTGTGGCTCAAATAGGGGTGTTTTATGTGTGTGTGGTGTGGGTGGGGCTTAAGGGGTGCCGGAGCACTACTTCGCCTAGGGTGCCATTTTGGCTAAGGCCGGCCCTGACCACATGATAGAGCTTCAGGGAGGTTTTAAGTTTTTTGGAATCCAAGTAGTTAAAAATTTTGCCATATTTTCTCCCTCTTGCTTCTCAGGCACTCCATATATCCTGATATTGTTTCTGCTTGCCCTGTTTAAAAAATAATAAATAAATAAATGTTTAATATCATCTATCTTCCAGGAACTTGTGTTGTTTTAAAGTGAATTCAGTGTAACTTTCTCCTTCAGTCAGTCTACCATCTAAGTCACTGAGTGAGTTTTCATGGCAGATACCTGACGTTTTGCTGTTTACTTACTTTATTTATTAATTCTACCTTCTTTTTACAGTCTTCTTTGATTGTGTCTACCTTAGAGTCTAGTTTATCTAATTTTAAAGGTAAGTCCTGAATGCTATTGATGATAGATTGCAGCTCCTTCTTCACAGTGACATCTTGAAGTGTTGCCTTAAAAGTGACTCATTTTCATTTGATATTTTCAAGCTGAAGTTTTGACAAGGAATTTTTAAAAAATAGCAGATTTTTTTCACCAGACATTCCCAAATAGTTTCCAATTCTTTATTTCATCTTTTCGGAAGGTTTTTTAGTGAAATTAAAAAGTAAATCCTGTCAAAAATGTACAGCAGAAGCAGAGTAAATTTCTTGTGCTGTTAACTGCTTGCCATCTTGGGCACGCCCCCCAATGTTGTATGATATTTTTTCACTCACTTGGAAATCCACAAGATGTTCTTTTATCTGGACTTTCCCATACTGATTAAAATTCTCGTATAAATATGAAACAAAGCTCAATAAAAATAGTCTGCTTCACTTTGAATCAGCAAATCAAGTGATTTACATTTTAAGTTTACTTACATTTCATCTGTATAAAAAGAATAACTATGGTTTGCTAGAATATTATCAGGATCCAAGAAATCACACATAAGGTGAACATTAGTAGACTTTTGGTGACAGACTACATTTATCACAGCATATGCAATTTAAAAATTTTACTTGAAAAGGGCAACCAACTACTTAAACAGGGTCTATATTAGATTCTAGAAAGCCAACAATGTCGAATCTGAAATTGTCGACACGAGAATAGTGAAACTGCCAAACATCGAACAAGTAAACAGAAATGTCTGTAAGGGGAGATTTCCGTTTACTTCAATGTAGTGCGGTCTCGGAGTTGGTATAGTTAAGTAGCAGGGGTGAGGGGGGTGCAGGGGGGCTTCCCCCCTGCCTACACCGTTTAGTTTTTTTTTTGTTGTTTTTATTTTTTCTTTTCTGAACATTCGATGTTTCAACAGTTCGATCACTAAAGGTCGACGTTTAGTGATTCGAACTGTTAAATATTCAATGTTCTAATATAGACTCACTTAAATGATATCCAGCATAGATTAGAAAATGCTTGGAATGATAAGCAAAATACACAAGAGACACTTTAGATACCAGCTACATTTCTATACCCTGATGACTAAAGGATTCTGTCTATGCAGGTTAAAAGAGAGATGGCTGGAAAGGAGAACAGTCACCTGACAGATAGGCAGCATTTCCCAGAAAGAAGGTTGACACTGACACAACAGAATGGTTATGCAAAAACTACATTGAAAAAAAAAGGAGTGAACATTTTCAGAAGACAGTGGAAGA
>NC_056736.1:296709134-296726634 GCF_019279795.1 Protopterus annectens | reverse complement strand
GACAGATTTTAAATAGTGCTCCTATAAACTTAGAAAGTTGCTTGAATAAGCAGTGAAAACCCTGCTTCCATTTCCAACATCCTATCATTGTGAAGCAGGGTTTTCTGCAATAACAGCAAACAAAATAAAATTACGAAGTAGACTGGACATAAGAAACACACATCGGGTGTCATTGTCTCCCATCAACCCTAGATGGAACCATTTCATTGCAGGGAAACCAGCTCAGGGCTCCCACTGATTCTGCGTTATGGTGAGTTGTATTTATAATGAACTTTATTATGCTTTATTTTTATATTGGCACGATGGCAGGTCCATGGAAAATTGTCTTACATGAAACTGGTCCTTAGTGCATAAAAGGTTGGTGACCGCTGTAGTAGAGCATTTAGGGTAGTTTACTGAATGAATTTCAGGTTATGTCTATATTAATGAAACTGCAATCCAGGCATCAGATGAAGCAATCTTTTTGTTAAGGACCTTAGATAAAACTTGCCTCTAGCTGCTAAATTTGTTTTAGAAGCTATGGAGGAGGAATCAGCAAAAGTTGTGTTCACCTAACTTAGCAGTTCCATCAGACCTGCATATTTAAGAATGTGGTTAGTATGATATTAACCCTAATTAGTGATGTTTTCTATTTTTCTTAATAACTGTGCTACTTTCTGGCGCTAGACATATAAATTCAATGCTATAGCTCAGTAACATTTTTTGTAAAACTTGAATACTCTATTTAAGATGTGCCTGAACTGTCCCCTTATGGATATGTACTGACAAAGACACAACTACCCACCTTAAATTGTAAAGGGTGTCAGACAGAGATGCAGACAGATGAACAGCTTTGCATGCAGAGACACAACTACCCACCTTAAACTGTAAAGGGTGTCAGAGATATGGACAGATGAACCGCTCTGCATGCAATCACATAAAGGTTTGTCCAGTTAATAAAACACTTATTGTATTTATGTTCATATCCACTGTGTGTCTTTTATATATTTTCTCTGCAGCTTTACGTTTTGTGGCTGTAATAATATTTTTTAGGGGACTGAATGAAAAGCAGTATGTGATTGTTGAAACTTGACTGCTATAAAAATACAAAATATATTCATGAGGAAAACTGTAAATATCCATCAGGAAACACAGCTACAAAGGAACTATACATTTGGCTTAGCATTACAATGTTATGGTTATTAATCATGGGGTTTGACCAAGGCTGCAATCAGATTGCTCTGTTTCACACTGCACTTAGCTTTAAGCATGAAACCAGTTAACAATATATGTATCCATACCACTTAACTGCTAAGATTTAGGCATAGTGATATGATTGTTGTCACTCAAATTTAAGCTTGCTCTTCCTAGATTTACTTTCAGACATATTTATCGGCACATGCTTATAAACTAAATAATCCAAGTCCATACAAAGATTCCTTGTAATTAACAATACATGAGACATTCTCTTCTGAAAAATAAGAAAGTACTCTTCTTTCTGACCCTCTGCTATTATTTTTAATGTCCGTTGCAATGAATTTTCATGCGCAGATGTGACCAGCTATGTTTCTATCCATATTTCTTTTATTTCAACCTTGTGACATTCAACCTAACCATGGAATCATGGCCATGTCTCCCTCAGATGTCAAGGCTCTTCAGCAACATGGCCAAACTCACACTAGAAATTAAAATGGAGAGATAAAAAGTCAGCAAGCAAGGGACTTTAGTAGTGCTGAAATGTAATTCATTCTCAAGTCTTGGTGAGTACTTTCACAAGGTGGACCCTGTTTTTCACAAAATCCCACCGAGGTGACACTGATATATAGACTGTATTTATTTAGCAAATATCATGGGCAGAAGTAGGTTAAAAATTAAAAAAAAAAATAGCTGGATGCACAAGACCCAGGATAAAAAAGTGTCCAATCCTGGTAGGCACACTGGTGCCAGGACTGGAAAAGATGACAACGTAGAATCCTCAAAATACAGAAACATTCCCACAATGGGGCCAGGCTAGGCCCAGGGAGTGGATGGACCCCCTCTTGTAGAAGGAAGTAGTAGTCCACAAAAATCACAAAAACTGATAGGCCAAAGAAGAGCCATAAAGACAATAAAGTGGATTATTGAGGATAAGAAATAAATTATGTATTGTTACTATTATGTAAAAAAACCCAGAATTTCCAGACACAAGATATACAAAACAATTAAGAGAGAAATTAGAGGAAAGAAAAAACTTCCACAAGAAAAACTGTCAGAAGCATCAAATAAAAATTTGTATTCATTAATGCAACAGATTTGTGAAAAACAGTATATGGATCAAGAAACATTGATCTGTTTGGAAAAAGAAGCATCTGAGCAAGTGCAAAAATATAAACAACAAAACCTAGAGATTTTTGAAAAGTACAAAAAAGAAATATGGACATGTAAAGAAAGAGAGATTTGATATAGTGCAATATTTATGCAAAAGAGAAAGCCAAATTGATCAATATAAAGAAAGCAGCCCCAAAGATATTTGAAGAAAAATACAGGCAAAGGCATCCAGATATGGACATTTCACAATAAAGAAAATAATATCACAAAGAGGAAATGTAGAAAATAAGATTAGTAAAGTAGAAATTAAAAAACAGAAGGTGAAGTTATGGAGTGCCTGCAAAGTGAAGAATTTGGTGAAGAAGGACTAACACAGGCTACATCACAGCAAGATTAAGCAAGTCCACAAAGTAAGGAGCAGGAGGAAGATCAGGAGACATCTGAAGAAGAAATATGGACATGGGAAAGAAACAGAGATTTAATATGATGTGGTATTTATGCAAAGAGAAAGCAAAGCTAACCAATACAAAAAGAGCAGCACCAAAGAGAAATACAGGCAAAGGAATCCGGAAATGGAAAACTTTACAATACGAAAAATAAGAAGACAAAGAGGAAAAGTAGAAAAGGAGATTAGTAACGGAGAAGTTAAAGAAATAGAAACTAAGGTTGTGGAGTACCTGTGAAGTGAAGGATTTAGTGTAGAAAATCTGGGTTCCTATCAGAAGAGCGAACACTTAAAATAGCGAACGCTCTTGTGTCAAACCGAAAACAACGAAAGCTGACAATGTCGAAGGCACCGAACAGCAATTTTTTTCCCAGGGAAAAAAAAATTGCTGGGCCATTCTTGGGACTTTGCTGTTTTTTCTGCTGTAGTGTGATCCCAGAATTGGTATATTTAAGTAGAGGAGTGTGGAGGTCAAAGCTCCCTACTTTATTTTGTTTGTACATTTTAGTTATTTATTTTTTTGGATCAGCAAATTTTTTCCCTGGGAAAAAAATTTGCTGATTTGTGTATTCAACATTGTCAGCTTTCGTGTTTTTCAGTTCGACAGAACAGCGTTCAGTCTTCTGATATCGGCCCAAAAATCTAATTCAGACAGGATAGAGCAATGCATATCCAAATTAAGGGAAAACCAGTGGAATGGGAAGCAATTGGTCAGGTGCCATATGAAGATATTTTGGAGCCTTCCATAGGAAACTAGTATAAACATTCACTTGAAGCTGAACAGCAAGGGAAGGAACAGGAAACTGTGGAAACTCTGATGCAGTCAATGCTGAGGAGTGATAGGCCAGTAAGTTCCCATATGACAGAGCAACAGACGGCACAGGATGAAATTGAAGAGAATTTGCCACAGGAAGAAGATATAGAACTTTATATAGCATGCCCGCAGTAAATGGAAAATAAAAAAATGTGCTCTCAGTTTAGAAGAAAATGAGCTAAGAGAAGAGTTGCTTGATTTAATAGAGATAGATAGACATATTAAGATCAATGAAAGAAATAGACTGCAGAAGGTCAATAAAACCCAAAAAGTCAGAAGTTTGATAACACAAATAAACATAGTAATTAGGACTGTCCATAGATATCCATGCAATATAACAGAAGCAGACAAGATATATTACTGTGCAGCTAAATTAATGCATCTATATCATATCATCGTACGATGTAAATAGCAAATGCTATTTCATCGTACTGATAATATCAAAACAACAAAATATTGAACAAACGGAACATCAAATTTTTTCCCAGGGAAAAAATTTGCTGCCCCGTAAAAAAAATAAACTTAAACACAAATTTAAGTGGGGGGATGTGCCCCCCACACCCCCCTACTTAAATATACCAACTCTGAGATCGCACCATAGAGGAGGAAATGGTAAAGTCCCGAAGATGGCCCACCGAATTTTTTCACTGGGAAAAAATTCGATGTTCCGTGACTTTGCTATTTTGCCATGTCGACAGTATCGGATCGACTAAATAGCATTCGCTATTTAGTCCATTCGATACTGTCATATAGACCCAAATTAATAACTGATAAAGTCCTACTGTAAGAACACAAGGTAGTGAGGGAAAAGAAGGGGGAAAATCAAATATCCTCATGGAAGTATCGAATAGAGAAAACTATAAAGCAATTAAGACAAGAACTGTCACTGTTTGAAGAACAAAGAAGAGGGAACAAATCAACAAAAATACTAAGAAAGATAGACGTAATAAAAGCACTGCGCAGTATTAGAAAAGACCAGGATCTATCGTGCAGTATCAGAAATAACAAGCTAAAAATCTCAGCACAGGCAGAAAAACTTAGAAGATACACAGATAAATATAAAGGAAAAGTACAAAATAAGCAATTTATTGATGACCCAAAAAGGTTTTATTGAGAGCTGGTAAACAAGGTAAAAGGAATTGAAGAGCACCAACAAAAAAGAATAAATAGATACGATTTGGAGAAGTATTTATGAAGATTCTGTGGAACATAAAGATGCTAAATGGATAGAAAAAGTAAAAGAAACAATAAGAAGTTTAAAGGTACAGGATATGAAATGGGATGAAGTAACAGCCAGAGGGATTGAAACAAAGTTAAGAAAAGCCTCCAATTGGAAAACCCCAGGCCCTGATGCAGTACCTAAGTTCTGGTTAAAAGTATTAACATCTTTGCAAGAAGATTTAGATATGAGTAAGAACTATTTATATGCACACCTTGAATAGACACCAATCTGGCTTGCAGAAAAACAATGCTCCTACTTAAGAGTGAACCTGCAAGCTACCCTAAAAATTAACTTGCCTTCCGACGATGTATAAACTATACACTGAAATTGATGCCGGCAAAGTTTATCATAATTTAGAAGAAAACTTGATTATGGCAGTAGAACAAAAGGGCAATAAAAGAAAGTCATTTAGAACAAAGGATCCTTTGTTGTTAAATAAAGTCATAGTGGAGAACTGTAAAAAGGGGAAGAATCTAAGTATGGCATGACTATGAAAACGCATTTGATAGTATTCCACATTTATGGATAAAAGAGTGTTTAGAAATGTGTAAGATACACCCTGCACTGATTGACTACATTACAGTGACCATGAAACCGTGGCAGACCACTTTGTAATTCAGCTATGATAAAGGGCAAATTATTATTCCACAGATAAAAATTCAAAGGAGGATATTCCAGGGTGACTCTCTGTAATCACGTTTCTTCTGTCTTGCTCTTAACCCATTAAGCTGTCTACTTAACAGTTTAGGCCATGGCTATAATTTGGCTCCCAGAAAACAACAAAGTGTAAAGACCTCATCTTCTCTTTGTCGATGATTTAAAACTGTATAGCTTATCAGATGAGGAACTGAAAGTACAACTGCAAGTTGTCAAAAACTTTTTCAGATGATATAAGAATGTTATTTGGTCTTGATAAATATGCAAAAGCAACCTTCAAAACAGAAAAAAACTGCAGCACCAAGAAAACATCAGTTTGGGACAAGAATGTGTTATAAAAGAACTTGAGCAAGAAGGAGTGTATAAATATTTAGGAACTGATGAAGAATCAACAATAAAACATGAACAAATGAGAATAAAATTAATAAGGAATGCTTCAGAAGACTTAAATTAATCCTATAAACAGTGTTGACATCTAGGAACAAAATTCAAGCTAAAACCAATTTGCTCTTTCTGTCCTAACATACAGTTTTGGAGTAATTGACTGGCTCCAAAACTTGTTGGATAGATTAGACAGAAAACAAGGAAGCTTCATGCTCACCAAATTATTTATATAAATCAGTGCATACTAAGATTATATATTCCCTGTTCTGAAGGAAGGATGATCCTCCTTTAAATTGATTACATGTATAGATCTGCAATCGTGGGACTCCACACATATCTGCATGACCTCACAAGACTCAAAATTAGTTAAGTTTTTGAAACATGAGGAGAATAAATCTAAGATGACTTCTCTGCTTAATCTTTCAGAAGTATATCAGTGTCAAGCAGGAATGAAAATCAAACCAGAAGTAGATAAAAAAATCAGGCAGCAACCAAATGTGCCAAAAAAAAAAAACAAAAGAAAGAATTTAAGGTGAAGGACCAGATAAGAAGGCAAGAAATGTGGAAAATCCATAAATATAGTTGCAAGTATAGAAAACTTCTGGAAGAATTTCATGTTGATTAGGAACAAATGCAGGAATGATTAAGGAGAGGCGAATTCAAACCACGAGACGAAAGGTTAATATTGGTGCCCCAAGATAGTAGGCTTCGTACATGTTGTTTTACAAAGTCCATTGAACATGTGGGAGAAACAGACAAATGTAGGTTTTGTAAAACTGAATTGGAAACAATTGCACACCTCATTGCTGGTTGTGACATACTAATGACAGAAGGACTGTATACTGAAAGGCATAATAACGTAGCAAGACTGCTCCACTGGGACTGTGCAAACATTATGGTATTGAAGTGGCTGAAAAGCACTAGAAACATGAGCCACAAAGCATCATAGAAAATGATGAAGTCTACATCACATGGGATTACCCATTACCAACAGTTCAAAAGATAGATGCCAGAAAACTGGATATAGTGGTCCATGAAAAGAAGACAAAAGTAGCATTGATCATTGAAATTGCCACATCCAGTGACTACAGTGTCTTGCATACAGAGTGACACAAAGTCATAAAATATCAGGATTTGCAGGCAGAAATGAGAGCAATGTGGAAGAAAGATACCCATACAGTTCCAATAGTAGTAGGAGCAGCGAGTCTTATAAAAAGGAATCTACAATCGTATTTAGATATTATCAATACATGTAACCCGGTACGAATTGCAGAAGGAGTCATTACTTGCCACATTGCGGGTGCTGTGAAGAGCACTTCTGGCTGACATCAATAATTGAAACAATACTAATTTCATGAACTTTAATCGTACTTTGACTCAGGAATGGGGTCCATTCTCATCATGGTATTAGAAACCCAAAAGACTTGGAGAAATTAAAAAAGGGAGAAATTAAACATGTTCTACTGACAGCAGTAGGAACTGACCATGGTGATCTTTAAGTTCATCAACTTTCTTTTTGTACCAGACCCGGGACTGCTTAACTGCAAAGGGTGCCGTGTGCCAATTAAACTAGTTACTTTAAATTCCTGATATATATATATATGTATATACAATTTATTACTAGAAAGAAAAACACTCACTGCAACTTCAGTAACACTTCTTACATACAAGCACCTTACTATCAGATGTATGAAAGCTAGCATAAATAATAAATAGGACAGAACTATAGCTAGGCTTGGACAAAGGGGGAGCTGCTCTGGGTGCAAGTTGTTACAGACTGTGATGTATTATCCTTGTACCTGCCCTGGCTGCTGTGTGTCCCTGGCCCCAGAAGATCGGCTCTATTCTCTTTACCTCCTATCCTGCATGAAAGGACCTGCCTGGTCATTAAGGACCCTTTTAATTTTACCTTCAGCCATCCCAACGACTGGTCAACAAATTATGCTGTTGCGGTGTTTAATTCCCTGTTTTAAACAGATCAAGAAACTCTTTACCTCCTATCCTGAACGAAAGGACCTGCCTGGTCATTAAGGACCCTTTTAATTTTACCTTCAGCCATCCCAATGACTGGTCAACAAATTCTGCTGTCGCGGTGTTTAATTCCTTGTTTTAAACAGATCAAGAAAGTATGTTCCACCCTGGTCCTAAACATTAAAGTTGATCTGTTATATTCATAACATTACACTGTACCTAGCTTAGAATGAATTTCAGCCACTGAGTCAGGAAGCCAGCAGCCAGACTCCTCTCTGTCCCTGCACCATCTGCTCCCCCCTGACTCCATTTTCTGAGCCACCTCTAACTGCTATCTCTATTACAGATACTTGTTGTATTCTGCTCTCTGCCCACTAAGTGGCACTCTAATCCAGCCTTGGGCGATAACCCTTCCTCTACTTTACCTAGTATCATTTTCTAGATTCCTTTTCAGTTTTTCACCCCTTGACTAGTTGCTAATCTTCCTGTGTTATCTCACTGCCCATATCATCTCTTTTCCCTCCTTCTAGCTATTTTTCTATTTCTTTTAGTTTTCCCACTCCACTATCCTTTTCTACTATTAACTGCTTCACCACATTCTACTTACATGTGACCACTTTCTCTGCCTCAGGAATCTCCTCCTCTCAGATTGTCAATATAAAATCTTTAATTTAGCTGCTCTAACCCGCTCCGTTCGCCCTTCAGGCTCACTCCGCTCCCCTACCCCCAATTCCCACCCACCCCCAGTGGTCTTAGCCATATACTTCTGTAGTCACTCCCCCTCCCATTATCACCCTATCACTTACTACTTCTACTTAACAGCCCCACTCCAACCTCAACAATTCCTTAATTAAGTTAATTACATTTTTAGGTCCACTCCCTAACCTCTGCACACCACATCCTGTATTGTTAATATTATACAGCTTCTCTCTTACAACCACCTTTATTTTAGTTTATTGTACATTTCTTCCCTGAACCTACTCTACCTCATACAGCACTCTCTCCTTCTCCCACCTTTAGTTTTACTTACTACACTCCTTCCCTCAACATACTCTAACTCCTTATCTACACATCCTAATGGCCCCAACACACAAGTCTATATACTTGTACACAAACTGCTTGGGCTGCCACTCATTGAAACTCACTGTTTATTAATAAACAGTGTGTTTCAACGAGTGGCAGCCTGAGCGGTTTGTGTACAAGTTCATTTTTCAGCACAGTGGATTGACACAAGTCTATATACACAAACCTACTACTCTTAACTACAACTCTTGCTTCTCTTACAATAGCATACACACTAACCTTCTTTGAACATTTTTCTCTTCCTGAACAACACCAACCCTACCAGCAAACTCTACCAGTTTCTCGCATAAACTTCCTCAACTACAGCAATATAACCTCGACCTCTATCTATATACTTCCAAAGCACCATAGATCTACACATGTTACTTACTTTCTTGTCAAAAAAACCCTAAACAATTACTACAAAATCCTTAATCCTTGTATAATATCCTCAACAACACCCCCTATTAGATGGTGATATTCATCCAAACCCTGGCCCCAATACTGATATTCCCAATAACCCACACAACCTAACATCTCCTGCTATCACTACCCCCAAATAGACCGTCTAACTCCCTCCTGATAGCTCACCTTAACATCCGTAGCATTAACAATAAAATTACCCACCTACATGCACTCTTAGATGTGCACTCATTCAATATTCCCTGTATTACAGAGACATGGCTAAAGCCCCCAACACTGGACCAGGAGATTACCCCTCCTGTATATAATATCCTGAGATGTGACCACAAAACCAAAAAGGGTGGAGGTGTAGCCATTTTGTGTAAATCTGAACTCCAAGTTTCACCCTTCAATGTGCTCCTACCCTCAGATACCAATTCAGAAACCCTTACTGCCAAACTACAAATCAACAACTCCAAATCTCTCTATCTAATTTACACATATCTCCCTCATGGAAATAATATCAATACTCTTGAAAACATACTTAGTTACCTCTCTACCCACCTACCTCAGGAAACCATTATGTTAGGTGACTTTAATATAGACTGGGCAACCTGTAGTTCCCCTAATCCTACCAATCACATAAATATTTATGGATTCTCACAAATAATAACCACTCCTACTAGAATCCATAAGCCAAGCAGTAAGGAAACCACCCTAGACTGGATCCTTCTCAACAGCCAGCTTGATACTTATAAACCAGGAACCCTTCCCGACGATATCAGTGACCATATGCTAGCCTATATTATTAAACAAAAAATTCGTAGCCCTAATACTAATATTTTTAAACCCTCTCATTCCAAAAAATTCTTTAATCCAGAGACCTTCCAAAATGAACTGAAAGCATGTGACTGGTCACCAATGTTTCATCTTCAACTTGATGAAGCAGTGACCTACTTTAATACTAGATTCCTTCAAATCCTAGATTACCACACCCCCTATCGCTCTTCCTGAATAAGGACCAAAATTGCCCCCTGGCTCACAAAATAAACTAGGCAAAAGATCCTCCTCAGAAATAAAATTTGGGCCAAATGGAGAGCCTCCAAAAGTCCATCAGATCACCTTTACTTTAAACAGTTAAGAAATGCCACCAAGAAAGACATTCTCAGAGACAAAAAAAATTATTACCTTCACCTCCAACAAACCCACCAACAAAAAACACAAAAATTCTGGTCAGGCATTAACAAACTTCTTCAGCCAGGGCACTCTAAAACTCCTGCCCCTTCAGGATTCAACTATAATAACTCTAACCAGATTCCTGATGCCTTTAATAACTATTTTACTAAAGCCATTCTAACCCTAGCTAATACTTTACCACCTATTACCACTTCCCCATTAAATACCACTAATACTCCATCTCCGACCTTTCATATACAACCTGTACCTACATCCCTCATTTGCAACCTCCTTCAAAAACTTAAACCATGCACCCCTTCTGCTGACTGTCTTCCATCTGAATACCTGCAAATTGCAGCTAAAGCCATTGCCTATCCCATCTCTATCCTTATAAATAGAACAATTTTAGAAAGCAAAATCCCTTCCATATGGAAAGTATCTCACATCATCCCTCTGCATAAAGGTGGGTCAACTACCGAGCTCTCCTACTTTTGGCCTATTGCCTTACTCTCTCCAATAGCTAAAATAATGGAAAAATGGGTTCAGGCACCTAGGCAGCGAGACATTTCCCTGCAGTACAATTGACTGGGGACGGGTTCAGGCACCTAGGCAGCGAGACATTTCCCTGTGGTACAATTGACTGGGGACACATGGCTGAAGTGACATTCAGCTGCAGAGAAATATGGCTGTTTGCAAATTCCCTGTGGGTAAAGAGAAGAATGTGTTGCCATGCCCACAACGTCAATAACCAAATGCACAGGGGGAAAAACAATGTCCATGGTCCCCAAGGGAACATAAGACAGCAGGCAGTATGGTAGACATCAGCAGCAGGTTGGCCAGAGGGCATATCAGTGCTAGTAAAAATGCAGTGCACAATGGCCAGTGCCTTTATAATTGGTGTGTATGGACCACAACCCCCTTCACAATGTCTAGGGAACATTACCTAAAATGCATACTGGAACATAAATGTGACTACAGTAACTGCAGGATTTCCTCCATGCTGTAGCACACTTCTACATGTTGTAGTTACATAAGTATGTACTGTACACTGAGAACAACATTCATTCCTTCTTCTGCCTCCATGCATTTGGTTATTAAAGCTGTGAGCATGGCAGTGTATGCTTCTATTTGCCCACAGGGAATTTACAAACAGCCATATTTCTTTGCAGCTGAATGTCACTTCAGCCACTTCAGCCATGTGTCCCCAGTCAAATGCACCACAGGGAAATGTCTCGCTGCCTAGGTGCCTGAACCCAAGACAGCAGGCAATATGGTATGCATCAGCAGCAGGCTGGCCAGAGGGCATATCAGTGGTAGTAAAAATGCAGTGCACAATGGGCAGTGCCTTTATAATTGGTGTGTATGGACCACAACCCCCTTCACAATGTCTAGGGAACATTACCTAAAATGCATACTGGAACATAAATGTGACTACAGTAACTGCAGGATTTCCTCCATGCTGTAGCACACTTCTACATGTTGTAGTTACATAAGTATGTACTGTACACTGAGAACAACATTCATTACTTCTTCTGCCTCCATGCATTTGGTTATTAAAGCTGTGAGCATGGCAGTGTATGCAGGGGTTCAGGCACCTAGGCAGCGAGACATTTCCATGTGGTGCATTTGACTGGGGACACATGCCTGAAGTGGCTGAAGTGACATTCAGCTGCAAAGAAATATGGCTGTTTGTAAATTCCCTGTGGGCAAAGAGAAGCATACACTGCCATGCTCACAGCTTTAATAACCAAATGCATGGAGGCATAAGAAGTAATGAATGTTGTTCTCAGTGTACAGTACATACTTATGTAACTACAACATGTAGAAGTGTGCTACAGCATGGAGGAAATCCTGCAGTTACTGTAGTCACATTTATGTTCCAGTATGCATTTTAGGTAATGTTCCTTAGACATTGTGAAGGGGGTTGTGGTCCATACACACCAATTATAAAGGCACTGCCCATTGTGCACTGCATTTTTACTACCACTGATATGCCCTCTGGCCAGCCTGCTGCTGATGCATACCATATTGCCTGCTGTCTTATGTTCCCTTGGGGACAATGGACATTGTTTTACCCCTGTGCATTTGGTTATTGAAGTTGTGGGCATGGCAACACATTCTTCTCTTTGCCCACAGGGAATTTGCAAACAGCCATATTTCTCTGCAGCTGAATGTCACTTCAGCCATGTGTCTCCAGTCAATTGTACCGCAGGGAAATGTCCTGCTGCCTAGGTGCCTGAACCCCCCTGCTTCCATGGCTCATATTTTGTGATTCAGAGACATTAGCCATGATGAGAAAACACCTCATTATCAGGTAATTTGCATGTCTACGAATCACAGTTGCTACCATATTGTAGTAGTTAACTGCTCAGGCTACATTATGCAGGTATTGCTCACCTCAGTGACTCTCCTACCCACACAAGTACACATTTGCGCGCATGCGCACACACACACACACACACACACACACACACACACACACACACACACACACACACACACACACATACACACACACACACACACACACACACACACACACACACATGCACACACACACATGCACATAAACACACACACACACACACACACACACACACACACACACACACACACACACACACACACACACATACACCACAGTCTATGTGCCTGTGTTGGAGTTTAAGTTCAGTTAAGGCACAAGAGTTTTAAATACTCTCTAGTGGCTAGGGATCCCCCAACACCCAATCGTTGTACTGCTGTTGGTGCTATTATGGCATAACTGTATTAGCCACTGGCTAGTGGCTCCCCCCACCACCAAAATCCATAATACTTTAAATGCTGATAGATGGACATGAATACTGAAAAGTGGTGGGGTGTACATGCTGAGCTACACTTCTGAGCAATTTTTCCTAAGTCACTCAGCATGCAGATGCCTTCCTGGAGGCAGTTCCGGTAGAGAGAGACCATATAGCTAATTAGAGAATGGGCGACCTGTAGATTGGCACCTGAGTGGAGAATGAATGTTCTCCAGCAGGTTGTTAATCTACAGGTAATGCCTGCTGAAAAATGAGTCTGCTGCTTCACTGCAGCATATCAAACTGCCATGCAGCTCGAACTGAAGGTAACTTAACGGTCACCAGTATTTTACACTCACTAAGCAGTCCTTTTGCTGCTTAGCAAGTGTAAAATATAATAACAAAAAAGAAAATTAGAAAAAAATCCCTGAAAACTATTTGTGTGTATGTCTGTGTGATGTATGCGTGCATGTGAATGACAGCTTGACCGAGCCATTATTTTACACTCGCTAAGCAGCGGTCTTGCTGTTTAGCGAGTGTAAAAACTAAATGAAAAAGAAAAAAATGTGTGTGTTTATGTATCTGTGTGTGTGCATATACATGTGTGTTTATGTATCTGTCTGTGTGAGTGTATGCATGCTTGCATGCATGAAAACTAGTTTTTTGTGTGTGTGTGTATGTGTGTGTGTGTGTGTGTGTGTGTGTGTGTGTGTGTGTGTGTGTGTGTGTGTGTGTGTGTGTGTGTGTCAAGAGTGAGAGCAATCGAGCACTGGCAACAGCAGCAGAGGTTTGTTTACCTCTCGACCTTTTAGCTAACTGGATAAAGCCTAAACTAAAGGGGGAACAAAGGCTCAAAATAGGAACATTTTCAATATTGCTGTTATAAAATAATTTGAATAATAGGATGTGTGTTAGCATGCACTTCTGAGGAGCAAGTGTGTGAGTATGAGAGAGTGAGATTGATTGAGTAGCAGCACCAGCAAAGAGGTTTGCATACCCCTCAACCTCTTAGCTCAAGATATTTGGATAAGGCCTGAAACAAAAGAGGAACAAAGGCTCAAAAATAGTAACAGATTTTAAATATTGGTCTTATAAAATTACAAAATAGCTTAAAATAACAGGATTTGTTTTAGCATTAATTTTCTGAAGGAAATAAAGTCTGAAAGTCAAATCTGTGTCATTATTAAGTGACTTCAATCCCAATGACTGGCAGCAAACCACACATTTTAGGAATAAGGGGCCAAAAAATAAACTAATATCTGGCTAGCTTTTAAAAAATGTTAGATTTTGGATGTAAAATGCTTCCTCCAAGACCATATAGTTATACTACATTTACATATACTACAGCAACTTTTAAACGTTAGGCTGGGGAACTATTTAACATCAAAAATAAATAAAAAATATAGCAATAAGAATAGTAAGCAAGTAAATAAAACACAACAATTCTACAGACAGCTCATTCTCTATACACAATAATGTCCTCCAGGGTGTGTGCGTCGGGACTCAGAACACCCACGGGTGGGTGTCACTTGCTTGTTTACTACATGCCTCTTCCACTGACTGCTTCATTAGCATAGAGCATGGCTGTGGAGTCAGCTCTACACAATACAGTTGGTTTTCATGTTAGTGTTCCCTAATGTACCATGTTTCTGAACTATATAAGGTTACAGTGCTATATATACAAGGTGTGCACATTGTGGTAATCTTTCTGGATTCTCCCCTACATTTTCTTTAGCACACAGGTTCCCCACAGTCAGAGTAGTTTTAAAATCATATTGTGATGTTAGACATTTTTATATAGTGACTTTGCTGTTTCATTATGTAATTATTATATACCCTTATAATGACAGTGATGCTCGTTCAAGCTCAGAAAAGCTTTTATCGTTTCTCTTAATATGTCAAACAGAAGATGACCACTACTTTGAAAAAAAAGTACTTTATCTGAAATATGTACATTAGACAGTAATAATAATCATAATACAATTATAATTAATAATTATAATAATAATGTGTTCATGAAGTGTTACATCTGAGCTGTTTTAAAATTAATAGTTCATCTGCTATCTTCTTTCAAGGAGGGGGTAATTTTGTTATTGCCATGATAAAAGGCCTTAGTATCTGTGAAGCATATTTTATAAGTTTTGTCCACACTGAATCATTAGGTAAAGAACACATTAAAGTAGAACCTGCAAGAAGGCAGCCCATCTGCCTCTCATAAGGACTGATAGGCATACTGCAAGAATCTGAGGTGAATATATTCAATGGCTAACCTGTTATTGCCTGAGAAACCTCAGCTCCATTACTTACAATGACTTGAATTACATCTTCAACTGGTTCTAACAGTGACCACAATATCTTATTGGGCAGACTTACTGCATTGTTTGCATTTTGTATTCAGCTGCAAGACCATTTATTAAATGTATAAAATTACGAAGATCAGATAACATTGTTCTCTCTGTGAAACTGCCTAGCGAATGTCAGTGGTCAGAGGTGTTAAACAGAAGCTATTTTAATTAATGGTTATTATCTGGTACTCGGCAGTCTGTGGATGTGTGGTAAAGGCTGGACTCTAGCATTGAAGTTTTTGAGGTGATTTAATTTATTATGTAGGAAATTAAACCTTTTATTCAGTGATTTAACAAGATTGACTCTGATCTTCTTTTGAATACTCTCATACTAATTTAAACAGAAACTGCCAAATATACTTTCGCAGCAAAGTATCTGCTAAGGGTCAGACTGCTATGGCTAATTATAAGTAACTTTGACAGAAAAATTACTTTGACAAATACATGAAAACTGACAAGAAACAAACGCTATTACAGCCCATAATAAAATATTGCTATCTTGCTATTGATTGATCTAAAATTTCAGACCACCATCTCCAACCACTGTACAGATCCTAAGTCATCAAATACTACTTTCTTAGGGAACTAGATGTGGGGATAGTAACTAAAACAGCCAAAACCCTCTAAAAGACCTTAAACCACCTAGATGACCACCCACAGTCACCATATGAGTAGTATTCATGGTCATCGCCATTCATGAGCCATCAACGTATAGTCTATCCAGTGAAAGGTTTTAAAATCTATTAAAATCCTTATTCCCCATTCCTAAGGAATGCAAAGAAAACTGTCTAAGTAGTATCCTCTTAGTAGAAATGCATCTCATCATCTGTTCCATAGCTTAGCCATCTCATTTTCACTCATGACAAAACAACTCTAAAAACATGAACTTATTCAATTCATTTTAAATAAATGTTAACTATTATAAGAATGGATAATATCACAGCCAACATCAAGGTACAAGAATGACTGTCCAGTACTTACTAAATCAGCATACTGCAGAACACTAAAAACTCGTCTGCTGAATTAACTAAAAGATACAGGAGACATTGCAATTACTCAGTATTATTTGTAGAAATTGTTACAGATATTTCACAGCCGTAGTAATCTGTGGAGCTCTCATTGAAAAAGCCATAATGAAATCCCCATAAAATCTACAGTAAAATAAGCTGTACTTATCTTCACAGTTCCAATATGACCTATGAGTGCAGATGAAGAGAAGAGCTTAAACAATGACAGCTAAAGTCAAGAGTTCTAGTAAACTAGATGAAGAGTTTTCCAGATCTGCACAGATAACTATAGGAGTTCAAGTTAAGAAAATGACATAACACTTTTATGCAAAAGTTACTGCTCCTACTTCCAAAGCTTAACATTTGTATAACTTGTCAAAGACAAAACATGCAAAAAACACTTGCTATCACAAAACTAAAATGTATAAACTGAAAGTAGATTATTCAACAAACCAATTAATATAACCTCTGCCAACTCCCTAGACCACTTTGCAGTCACAACAATGAACTAAGGAATTAGTCAAAAAACACAAACTTTATGAGGAGCAAACCAAAATATGACACAAATATGACACATATGAGAACATATATGCCCCCACACATACTTACATACATGTATATATGAGTCCCTTTCAGAAGACCAACTCAATGGAAAGTTGAACTTCATATGGTTGAGATCATATGATTAATTGTCCTAAATGTCAAAACTTTTCAATGGAGATCGCAGTACAGTGGAGATCAGGGAATTTACCCTTTTCCCCACTGTAGTGTAGGGGTGTGGGGTGTTGGAGGGCTTGTACCCTGCAGAAACATAGATTTCTATTGTCTTCCATAGTCTGACTTTTTGGAAGTTGATCATATGGCCTCAACCATATGAAGTTCAACCTTCTGTTGAGTTGATCTTCTGACTAGGATCCATATATATTTTCATATATATATGTATATATAT